>NC_068424.1:78850641-79048141 GCF_023373465.1 Oncorhynchus keta
GGTGAAACAGGGCCTTCTAAACTGATCATGTGATGTGATATGGTGAAACAGGGCCTTCTAAACTGATCATGTGATGTGATATGGTGAAACAGGGCCTTCTAAACTGATCATGTGATATGGTGAAACAGGGCATTCTAAACTGATCATGTGATGTGATATGGTGAAACAGGGCCTTCTAAACTGATCATGTGATGTGATATGGTGAAACAGGGTCTTCTAAACTGATCATGTGATGTGATATGGTGAAACAGGGCCTTCTAAACCGATCATGTGATGTGATATGGTGAAACAGGGCCTTCTAAACCGATCATGTGATGTGATATGGTGAAACAGGGCCTTCTAAACTGATCATGTGATATGGTGAAACAGGGCCTTCTAAACCGATCATGTGATGTGATATGGTGAAACAGGGCCTTCTAAACCGATCATGTGATGTGATATGGTGAAACAGGGCCTTCTAAACTGATCATGTGATATGGTGAAACAGGGCCTTCTAAACTGATCATGTGATGTGATATGGTGAAACAGGGCCTTCTAAACTGATCATGTGATGTGATATGGTGAAACAGGGCCTTCTAAACTGATCATGTGATGTGATATGGTGAAACAGGGCCTTCTAAACTGATCATGTGATGTGATATGGTGAAACAGGGTCTTCTAAACTGATCATGTGATGTGATATGGTGAAACAGGGCCTTCTAAACTGATCATGTGATATGGTGAAACAGGGCCTTCTAAACTGATCATGTGATATGGTGAAACAGGGCCTTCTAAACCGATCATGTGATATGGTGAAACAGGGCCTTCTAAACTGATCATGTGATATGATATGGTGAAACAGGGCATTCTAAACTGATCATGTGATGTGATATGGTGAAACAGGGCCTTCTAAACTGATCATGCGATGTGATATGGTGAAACAGGGTCTTCTAAACCGATCATGTGATGTGATATGGTGAAACAGGGTCTTCTAAACCGATCATGTGATGTGATATGGTGAAACAGGGTCTTCTAAACCGATCATGTGATGTGATATGGTGAAACAGGGTCTTCTAAACCGATCATGTGATGTGATATGGTGAAACAGGGCCTTCTAAACCGATCATGTGATATGGTGAAACAGGGCCTTCTAAACTGATCATGTGATGTGATATGGTGAAACAGGGCCTTCTAAACTGATCATGTGATGTGATATGGTGAAACAGGGTCTTCTAAACCGATCATGTGATGTGATATGGTGAAACAGGGTCTTCTAAACCGATCATGTGATGTGATATGGTGAAACAGGTTCTTCTAAACTGATCATGTGATGTGATATGGTGAAACAGGGCCTTCTAAACTGATCATGTGATGTGATATGGTGAAACAGGGTCTTCTAAACTGATCATGTGATATGGTGAAACAGGGCCTTCTAAACTGATCATGTGATATGATATGGTGAAACAGGGCCTTCTAAACTGATCATGTGATGTGATATGGTGAAACAGGGCCTTCTAAACCGATCATGTGATGTGATATGGTGAAACAGGGCCTTCTAAACTGATCATGTGATGTGATATGGTGAAACAGGGCCTTCTAAACTGATCATGTGATATGGTGAAACAGGGCCTTCTAAACCGATCATGTGATGTGATATGGTGAAACAGGGCCTTCTAAACTGATCATGTGATGTGATATGGTGAAACAGGGCCTTCTAAACCGATCATGTGATGTGATATGGTGAAACAGGGCCTTCTAAACTGATCATGTGATGTGATATGGTGAAACAGGGCCTTCTAAACTGATCATGTGATGTGATATGGTGAAACAGGGCCTTCTAAACTGATCATGTGATGTGATATGGTGAAACAGGGCCTTCTAAACTGATCATGTGATGTGATATGGTGAAACAGGGTCTTCTAAACCGATCATGTGATGTGATATGGTGAAACAGGGCCTTCTAAACTGATCATGTGATGTGATATGGTGAAACAGGGCCTTCTAAACTGATCATGTGATATGGTGAAACAGGGCATTCTAAACTGATCATGTGATGTGATATGGTGAAACAGGGCCTTCTAAACTGATCATGTGATGTGATATGGTGAAACAGGGCCTTCTAAACTGATCATGTGATGTGATATGGTGAAACAGGGCCTTCTAAACCAATCATGTGATATGGTGAAACAGGGCCTTCTAAACTGATCATGTGATGTGATATGGTGAAACAGGGCATTCTAAACCGATCATGTGATGTGATATGGTGAAACAGGGCCTTCTAAACCAATCATGTGATATGGTGAAACAGGGCCTTCTAAACCAATCATGTGATATTTAAAAATATTTAAAAAAAATAATTTTACCTTTATTTAACCAGGCAAGTCAGTTAAGAACATATTCTTATTTTCAATGACGGCCTGGGAACAGTGGGTTAACTGCCTGTTCAGGGGCAGAACGACAGATTTGTACCTTGTCAGCTCGGGGGTTTGAACTCGCAATCTTCCGGTTAAACTAATCATGTGATGTGATATGGTGAAACAGGTTCTTCTAAACCGATCATGTGATGTGATATGGTGAAACAGGGCCTTCTAAACCGATCATGTGATGTGATATGGTGAAACAGGGTCTTCTAAACCAATCATGTGATGTGATATGGTGAAACAGGGCCTTCTAAACTGATCATGTGATGTGATATGGTGAAACAGGGCCTTCTAAACTGATCATGTGATGTGATATGGTGAAACAGGGCCTTCTAAACTGATCATGTGATGTGATATGGTGAAACAGGGCCTTCTAAACTAATCATGTGATGTCATATGGTGAAACAGGGCCTTCTAAACTGATCATGTGATGTGATATGGTGAAACAGGGCCTTCTAAACTGATCATGTGATGTGATATGGTGAAACAGGGCCTTCTAAACTGATCATGTGATGTGATATGGTGAAACAGGGCCTTCTAAACTGATCATGTGATGTGATATGGTGAAACAGGGTCTTCTAAACCAATCATGTGATGTGATATGGTGAAACAGGGCCTTCTAAACTGATCATGTGATGTGATATGGTGAAACAGGGTCTTCTAAACTGATCATGTGATGTGATATGGTGAAACAGGGCATTCTAAACTGATCATGTGATGTGATATGGTGAAACAGGGCATTCTAAACCGATCATGTGATGTGATATGGTGAAACAGGGCCTTCTAAACTGATCATGTGATGTGATATGGTGAAACAGGGCCTTCTAAACCAATCATGTGATATGGTGAAACAGGGCCTTCTAAACTGATCATGTGATGTGATATGGTGAAACAGGGCCTTCTAAACTGATCATGTGATGTGATATGGTGAAACAGGGCCTTCTAAACCAATCATGTGATATGGTGAAACAGGGCCTTCTAAACTGATCATGTGATGTGATATGGTGAAACAGGGCCTTCTAAACCAATCATGTGATATGGTGAAACAGGGCCTTCTAAACCAATCATGTGATGTGATATGGTGAAACAGGGTCTTCTAAACTGATCATGTGATGTGATATGGTGAAACAGGGCCTTCTAAACTGATCATGTGATGTGATATGGTGAAACAGGGCCTTCTAAACCAATCATGTGATATGGTGAAACAGGGCCTTCTAAACTGATCATGTGATGTGATATGGTGAAACAGGGCCTTCTAAACCAATCATGTGATATGGTGAAACAGGGCCTTCTAAACCGATCATGTGATATGGTGAAACAGGGCCTTCTAAACTGATCATGTGATATGATATGGTGAAACAGGGCATTCTAAACTGATCATGTGATGTGATATGGTGAAACAGGGCATTCTAAACTGATCATGTGATGTGATATGGTGAAACAGGGTCTTCTAAACCGATCATGTGATGTGATATGGTGAAACAGGTTCTTCTAAACTGATCATGTGATGTGATATGGTGAAACAGGGCCTTCTAAACTGATCATGTGATGTGATATGGTGAAACAGGGTCTTCTAAACTGATCATGTGATGTGATATGGTGAAACAGGGCCTTCTAAACTGATCATGTGATGTGATATGGTGAAACAGGGCCTTCTAAACTGATCATGTGATGTGATATGGTGAAACAGGGCCTTCTAAACCGATCATGTGATGTGATATGGTGAAACAGGGCCTTCTAAACTGATCATGTGATATGGTGAAACAGGGTCTTCTAAACTGATCATGTGATGTGATATGGTGAAACAGGGCCTTCTAAACCGATCATGTGATGTGATATGGTGAAACAGGGTCTTCTAAACTGATCATGTGATGTGATATGGTGAAACAGGGCCTTCTAAACTGATCACGTGATATGATATGGTGAAACAGGGCCTTCTAAACTGATCATGTGATGTGATATGGTGAAACAGGTTCTTCTAAACTGATCATGTGATGTGATATGGTGAAACAGGGCCTTCTAAACTGATCATGTGATGTGATATGGTGAAACAGGGTCTTCTAAACTGATCATGTGATGTGATATGGTGAAACAGGGCCTTCTAAACTGATCATGTGATGTGATATGGTGAAACAGGGCATTCTAAACCGATCATGTGATGTGATATGGTGAAACAGGGCCTTCTAAACCGATCATGTGATATGATATGGTGAAACAGGGCCTTCTAAACTGATCATGTGATGTGATATGGTGAAACAGGGCCTTCTAAACCAATCATGTGATATGGTGAAACAGGGCCTTCTAAACCAATCATGTGATATGGTGAAACAGGGCCTTCTAAACCAATCATGTGATATGGTGAAACAGGGCCTTCTAAACTGATCATGTGATGTGATATGGTGAAACAGGGCCTTCTAAACCAATCATGTGATATGGTGAAACAGGGCCTTCTAAACTGATCATGTGATGTGATATGGTGAAACAGGGCCTTCTAAACTGATCATGTGATGTGATATGGTGAAACAGGGCCTTCTAAACTGATCATGTGATATGATATGGTGAAACAGGGCCTTCTAAACCGATCATGTGATGTGATATGGTGAAACAGGTTCTTCTAAACTGATCATGTGATGTGATATGGTGAAACAGGGCCTTCTAAACCGATCATGTGATGTGATATGGTGAAACAGGGTCTGGTCTTCTAAACTGATCATGTGATGTGATATGGTGAAACAGGGCCTTCTAAACCGATCATGTGATGTGATATGGTGAAACAGGGCCTTCTAAACCGATCATGTGATATGATATGGTGAAACAGGGCCTTCTAAACTGATCATGTGATGTGATATGGTGAAACAGGGTCTTCTAAACTGATCATGTGATGTGATATGGTGAAACAGGGCCTTCTAAACCGATCATGTGATGTGATATGGTGAAACAGGGTCTGGTCTTCTAAACTGATCATGTGATGTGATATGGTGAAACAGGGCCTTCTAAACCGATCATGTGATATGATATGGTGAAACAGGGCCTTCTAAACCAATCATGTGATATGGTGAAACAGGGCCTTCTAAACCAATCATGTGATGTGATATGGTGAAACAGGGCCTTCTAAACCGATCATGTGATATGGTGAAACAGGTTCTTCTAAACTGATCATGTGATGTGATATGGTGAAACAGGGCCTTCTAAACTGATCATGTGATGTGATATGGTGAAACAGGGCCTTCTAAACCAATCATGTGATGTGATATGGTGAAACAGGGCCTTCTAAACTGATCATGTGATATGGTGAAACAGGGCCTTCTAAACCAATCATGTGATATGGTGAAACAGGGCCTTCTAAACCAATCATGTGATGTGATATGGTGAAACAGGGCCTTCTAAACCAATCATGTGATGTGATATGGTGAAACAGGGCCTTCTAAACTGATCATGTGATATGGTGAAACAGGGCCTTCTAAACTGATCATGTGATATGGTGAAACAGGGCCTTCTAAACTAATCATGTGATATGGTGAAACAGGGCCTTCTAAACCAATCATGTGATATGGTGAAACAGGGCCTTCTAAACCAATCATGTGATGTGATATGGTGAAACAGGGCCTTCTAAACTAATCATGTGATATGGTGAAACAGGGCCTTCTAAACCGATCATGTGATATGATATGGTGAAACAGGGCCTTCTAAACCAATCATGTGATATGGTGAAACAGGGCCTTCTAAACCAATCATGTGATATGGTGAAACAGGGCCTTCTAAACCAATCATGTGATATGGTGAAACAGGGCCTTCTAAACTGATCATGTGATGTGATATGGTGAAACAGGTTCTTCTAAACTGATCATGTGATGTGATATGGTGAAACAGGGCCTTCTAAACTGATCATGTGATGTGATATGGTGAAACAGGGCCTTCTAAACTGATCATGTGATGTGATATGGTGAAACAGGGCCTTCTAAACTGATCATGTGATGTGATATGGTGAAACAGGGTCTTCTAAACTGATCATGTGATGTGATATGGTGAAACAGGGCCTTCTAAACCAATCATGTGATATGGTGAAACAGGGCCTTCTAAACCAATCATGTGATGTGATATGGTGAAACAGGGCCTTCTAAACCAATCATGTGATGTGATATGGTGAAACAGGGTCTTCTAAACTGATCATGTGATATGGTGAAACAGGGTCTTCTAAACTGATCATGTGATGTGATATGGTGAAACAGGGCCTTCTAAACCAATCATGTGATATGGTGAAACAGGGCCTTCTAAACCAATCATGTGATGTGATATGGTGAAACAGGGCCTTCTAAACTGATCATGTGATGTGATATGGTGAAACAGGTTCTTCTAAACTGATCATGTGATGTGATATGGTGAAACAGGTTCTTCTAAACTGATCATGTGATGTGATATGGTGAAACAGGGTCTTCTAAACTGATCATGTGATGTGATATGGTGAAACAGGGCCTTCTAAACTGATCATGTGATGTGATATGGTGAAACAGGTTCTTCTAAACTGATCATGTGATGTGATATGGTGAAACAGGGTCTTCTAAACCGATCATGTGATGTGATATGGTGAAACAGGGCCTTCTAAACCAATCATGTGATATGGTGAAACAGGGCCTTCTAAACCAATCATGTGATATGGTGAAACAGGGCCTTCTAAACCAATCATGTGATGTGATATGGTGAAACAGGGCCTTCTAAACTGATCATGTGATGTGATATGGTGAAACAGGGCCTTCTAAACTGATCATGTGATATGGTGAAACAGGGCCTTCTAAACTGATCATGTGATGTGATATGGTGAAACGGGGCATCACAGTTTTTTTACTGTTGTTTTTATTTCTTTACTTACCTATTGTTCACCTAATACCTTTTAAACTTTGAAAATGCACTGTTGGTTAGAGCCTGTAAGTAAGCAAGCGTTTCACTGCATTCGGCATTCGACAAATGAACTTTGATTTGATTTGATTACACAGGTACACCTTGTCCTGGGACAATAAAAGGCCACTCTAAAATGTGCAGTTTTGTCACACAACACAGTGACACAGATGTCTGAAGGAGTGTGTAATTGGCATGATGACTACAGAAATGTCTACCAGAGCTTATGGCAGAGAATGTAATGTTAATGTCTCCACCATAAGCCTCCTCCAACATCGTTTTAGAGAATTTGGCAGTACGTCCAACCGGTCTCACAACCACAGACCACATGTAATCACGCCAGCCCAGGACCTCCACATCCGTCTGAGACCAGCCACGGACAGCTGATGAAACTGAAGAGTATTTCTGTCTGTAATAAAACCCTTTATTTGGGAAAAACTTCATTCTGATTGGCTGAGCCTGCCTCGTCTGTGGGTGGGCCTGGCTCCCAAGTGGGTGGGCCTATGCCCTCCCAGACCCACCCATGGCTTCGCCCTGTGAAATCCAAAGATTAGGGCCAAATGAATTTATTTTCAAAATGACTGATTTCCTTATAAATATGAACTGTAACCCAGTAAAATCTATGAAATTGTTGCATGTTGCGTTTATATTTCTGCTCAGTATAGTTCTGGATAAAATCATGTTTTCTTGGTTGGTGTATATGGAGTCAATCACTAGCATTGAATTGAATTGGGAGACAACAATAGGAGTATACACACTCTATTAAATCCATAGCTAGCTATGGATAAAAACATTGTTTCCTTGGTTGGTGTGTATAGCAGGAGAGGAGAGAAGATCAGTTGAACTGAACGGCTGAAATCTGGCATCCTCTGTGTTAAACAGCTTTAAATCCTGGACTATCTGTTGACTGTAGTAGAATCACACACACGCACGCACGCACGCACGCACGCACGCACGCACGCACGCACACGCACGCACGCACGCACGCACGCACGCACGCACACACACACACACACACACACACACACACACACACACACACACACACACACACACACACACACACACACACACACACACACACACACACACACACACACACACACATTTTGTAGATCAAAGTCATTCTGCTTCCAGTAATGCTGTCCATATTTAAAAGAATGAATCATGGATACAGCCCTTTTACAATATCCCATATTCATACAATATTCATACAAGTTGCACAAAAAAAAAAGATTATGTTTAGAAACAGAAGAATTTAAATACAGTTGATGTTGTTAAATATATAGAGGGCTTCATTTCAATTAAACAAGATAAATGAATGCATTCCACGATTGTTGCTTTTCAACCTCAGCAAGAATCTCTCTAATTAATTCTAATTACGATACAGACACAAGGTTTCAGCCCAAAAGCCAGACGGACTACTAATAATCCCTGTCATGTACAGCAGGTCCTCTCCTGTTAGGAGGAAAACAGATCAAGTAGCCATTGAGGTCTTTTAGGCTGTGAATGAAGGGAGTAGTGGGCCAGAAACAGATGGACAGATTCTCACAGGTCATCAGGTTCTGTCTGTCTGTAGCACCAGCTATCTCTTCTCTTACAACCATGACAATAGGATCATATCTCCACTTCTCTCCAAATCAGAATATAATACACCTGTATCATAAAACCTTAACAGCAAAGTTTACCATCTGGGAAAAAGCTTGTTGTTTTTTTTTACCCGAGAAGTAACATTTTCCTGTGCAACTTTCAAATTTGTATTCACACTTTTACCGTCCAGAACAACAATTACAAGTAAAAAAAGACAGAAGAAACCACGTCAACATAAATTGCAAACAAAAAGGCTTGAAATATTAGACTAATGTTTTGAGGTAATTTCTTAATTGCCAGCTGTTCGACAATAATCTCTTAGGAAACAATCTGAAGACATACTATCGGCAGACTGATACACCTCACAGCATGATGCATTAACAGTAAATACATGTATCTCCTTGAAGATGACACCTTCAATGTGCTTGGTTTTATTTATTTTTTCTCTCTTTTTTTTTCTTGCTTTAAAAGTGAAGATTGCCTGAGTGGCGTTGAGAGAGAGAGTGACTTGCATACTTTATTCCGTGATGAATGAAAAGAAAATACCTTTCTTGTGAGAAGCTTCTGTTTTGGGGCCTTGTGGGTCTAATAACAACAAAAAAAGATAATGATTAAAACACAACATATTCTAACAGCAAGTACTCACATTGTTTTTCTCAATGTGGAAAACAACACGAAAAAACACATCTAGTATCACAACTTGCCAACACTTCAGAACTTATACAGGTAAGTGTGCGGCAAGGAAAGGAAGGAAACATTGTGGTGGCCAAAATACTGAAGGCAATAGCAGGAAGGAGGGATGCACAAGTTTGTGTTGGAGAACGTCATAGCGGGTCGGGCAGGAGAGGAGGCGATGCAGAGATGAGAGGAGGGGTAGAGCAGGGGTGCAAGGCATAGTTCTTCACGGTAGGCAGAAGGTGAGGTTAGCAAAATGCACTAAGATGAAAAACATCAGACAAAGGAAAGATGCATAGACTACATGTTAAACTGGCTTCGCTTAGATCTGCTTGCATCATTTGGCTTTAAATGCTTACATTTTCTTATCAAGCAACTAGTAAGTGTTTCAAACAAATTTTCTAATAAATGGGATATAAAAATAAAAAAAACTTTTTTTTTTTAGATTTTATTAATCTAAAAAAATTATATTTTTACCTCTTCCACTCGGGGGGACCCCTGCAACTGAGCAGCAAAATTGGTGCAACACAAGAGAACAGGAACAGGAAGTGTACTTAGTGGACGAAGTGATATAAAACACAAAGGCTCAAACACAGAAGTGAGCAATTCATTGTTTTACAGTACCTGGGCCTTTTCCAGTTATTCCGGAAATGACCTTTTTTTAAATAAATTGCCATGACTGAAGTTGGCCATGCATCATTTCAAACCTGGTTGGCTTTTTACCAATCCAGTACAACAAACCAGCTTGTTACAATTCAAGATAGAAGAATTAGTCCCCATATTGCACTTATTTGGTAAGCATATCAAATAAATAAGGCATGCAAAAGATAACACCAAATACCTGATAATAACCTTAATATTTCCACCTGTTCAATCTCACCTTTTACATCCAAAGGCTGTTAATGATAAGGTACTGTACATAACAAATACATTAACACAAACATACATTTCAGTAATTGTGTCAGTCATAATTCAGATCTTAATCAGTTCAACAGAAAGTTTGCTCCTTCCCAGATGACATTTGCTGCTCATTTGACATACTGCCGGGTTCATTCCTAACTCCTCTCTCCTGTCGACACAGAGGAAGTATCATTCCACAGTACATAGTGAATGTCTTTGTCTCAACGAAGATGGTGTGTTGATACGTTTTGTCTTTGTGCTTCGGAGGCGCGTCGAATATGTAAACCAGGCGACATGCAGCCCCGCCTACTTTTCCTTATACCTGACAAGTGTCAACGATGAGAGATGGCGACTGCACAGAGCTGAAGTCTTTGTGGGGATATTTTAATCTATCAACGTCAGGAGAAAAGGAAATGGTTCTTTAAGATAGATGGAAAGTATTCTGCATGACCATGAACTGTTGTAGACCGGTGATTCAAACTCTGAAATCTGACCTGGATCCAGTGAGGGTTATTTTTCTTCCTCTTGTTGTTACACTCTGCACACAAGGCAAATCCCTATTGTGTCAACCTAAGCTTGGGTTTATCCTCTGTGCCAAGGATCTATATGAGATCTGAAAACCTGATCCAAACATTAAACCACCAACTTGTTTTGGCTAATTACTAATTAATTAAATAATAATTACTAGCAGTGTGTAAAATCTATTCTCCATGTTTTGCAGAGAGGTACAGGCTTTGTTCAACATTTAAAAAAAAATTGTGAATAATCAGCTATAAGAAAACACATTCGAGTTTTAGAATGAATCCATCTGGGCCTGGTAGCATCTCAGTCACGCACCGTTTCACAAAAGGACAAATCTCGAAAGGTGACAGTTAAAAACGTCTAGCAGGGAAAATAAAAACATTTGCTTGGGGTCTTGAATTATCTTGTCAGAGTAAACAATTATATGGCATCTTTAATGTCACACTCAAGTGTGATCACCGTTTTCCCACTTCCCGGTATCAAAAAAGAAATGACCCAAATGACAGGAAGTGACAATAGCCTTCATGACACCATCTCCTCTCCTCCTCGCAGTACTATTAGAGAAGCTTCAGTGTCCAGACGGAAAGATACAGCATCCGAGTCAACCATTCAACCATTCTCACATTCATTAAATTAGAAAGTGTTAATGTTTGACATCGCGCTGAATAACAATATCAAGGGCAAACTACCAACAATAGGGGTTTAATATAATCTTTGATATTATTTGATATTATCTCATTCAAATGAATAGAATAAAGCTACTGTTTATTTCTTTTGAAAGGTATTTCTCATTTGTTTACATGTACAGTAGACTCATACTAAGAACAGATTTTTACAAAGTACTACAGTAGTGGATGGTTGGATACTACAACTATCTGTCCTGTCCTGCTGTCCTGTCCTGTTCTATCCTGTCCTGCTATACTATCCTGTTCTATCCTATCCTGACCTATCGTGTCCTGTCCTGTCCTATCCTGTCCTATCTTGTCCTATCCTGTCCTATCTTGTCGTATCCTGTCATGTCATGGCCTGTCCTATCCTGTTCTGCTGTCCTATCATGTCCTATTATGTCCTGTCCTATCCCATCCTGTCCTGCTGTCCTATCATGTCCTATTATGTCCTGTCCTATCCCATCCTGTCCTGCTGTCCTATCCTGTCCTATCCTGTGGATGCTGTCTTATCCTGTCCTATCATATTCTGTCTTATCCTGTCCTATCCTATCCTGTCCTATCCTGTCCTATCATATTCTGTCTTATCCTGTCCTATCCTGTCCTATCCCATCCTATCCTATTCTGTCCTATCATATTCTGTCCTATCCTATAAAATATATGTAGTTCTGTCCTTGAGTTGTTCTTGTCTAATGATATTCTGTATTATGTCATTCTGAAATTATGTTTCATGCTTTGTGTTGGACCCCAGGAAGAGTAGCTGCTGCTTCTGCAACAGCTAATGGGGATCCTAATAAAATACCAAATACCTATCCTGTCCTGCTGTCGTACCCTATCCTATCCTATCCTATCCTATCCTATCCTATCCTATCATATCCTATCCTGTCCTATCCTATCCTATCCTATCCTGTCCTATCCTGTCCTATCCTATCCTATCCTGTCCTATCCTATCCTATCCTGTCATATCCTATCCTATCCTGTCCTGTCCTATTCTGCCCTGCTGTCCTGTCCTGTCCTATCCTATCCTGTCCTGTCCTATCCTATCCTATCCTATCCCATCCTATCCTATCCTATCCTGTCCTATCCTATCCTGTCCTATCCTATCCTGTCCTGTCCTATCCTATCCTATCCTATCCTGTCCTGTCCTATCCTATCCTGTCCTATCCTATCCTGTCCTATCCTATCGTGTCCTATCCTATCATATCCTATCCTATCCTGTCCTATCCTATCATATCCTATCCTATCCTGTCCTATCCTATCCTGTCCTGTCCTATTCTGCCCTGCTGTCGTACCCTGTCCTATCCTATCCTGTCCTATCCTGTCCTATCCTGTCATATCCTGTCCTGTCCTATCCTATCCTGTGTATGCTGTCCTGTCCTGTCCTGTCCTATCCTGTCCTGTCCTATCCTGTCTATCCTGTCCTGTCCTGTCCTGTATATGCTGTCCTATCCTGTCATATCCTGTCCTGTCCTATCCTGAATATGCTGTCCTATCCTGTCCTATCCTGTCCTATCCTATCATGTCCTGTCCTATTCTGTCCTGCTGGCCCATCCTGTCCTATCCTATCCTGTGTATGCTGTCCTGTCCTATCCTGTCCTGTCCTATTATGTCCTGCTGTCCTATCCTATCCTGTATATGCTGTCCTGTCCTATCCTGTCCTGTCCTATTCTGTCCTGCTGTCCTATCCTGTCCTGTGTATGCTGTCCGGTCCTATCCTGTCCTATCCTGTCCTGTGTATGCTGTCCTATCCTATCCCGTCCTATCTCCTGCTGTCCTATCCTGTCATATAATGCTGTCCTGTCCTATCAAATCAAATCAAATGTATTTATGTAGCCCTTAGTACTTCAGCTGATATCTCAAAGTGCTAAACCCTGATATCTCAAAGTGCTAAACCCTGATATCTCAAAGTGCAAACCCAGCCTAAAACCCCAAACAGTAAGTAATGCAGGTGTAGAAGCACGGTGGCTAGGAAAAACTCCCTAGAAAGGCCGGAACCTAGGAAGAAACCTAGAGAGGAACCAGGCTATGTGGGGTGGCCAGTCCTCTTCTGACTGTGCCAAGTGGAGATTATAACAGAACATGGCCAAGATGTTCAAATGTTCATAAATGACCAGAATGGTCGAATAATAATAATCACAGGCAGAACAGTTGAAACTGGAGCAGCAGCACGGCCAGGTAGACTGGGGACAGCAAGGAGTCATCATGCCAGGTAGTCATCATGCCATCCTGTCCTGCTGTCCAAGGAGTCATCATGCCAGGTAGTCATCATGCTATCATCATGCTATCCTGTCCTGCTGTCCAATCCTGTTCTGTTGTCCTATCCTGTCCTATACTATCATGTCCTGTCTTATCCTGTCATATCCTGCTGTCCTATCCTGTCCCATCCTGTCCTGCCCTCTAACAGTGGGCTGACTGCTACATTATCCATTCAATTTTCTGCTGTGTCCTTGCAATTCTGCCTCTCCTTAGACTCTGAAACATGATCAATACTTTTGTCATAACTCTGGGGAGAGTCACCCCTGCAATGATGTTAAACGTCTACTCCCAGGGCAATATAGCAGTTCAGTCCGAATGTTTAGATCCTAGAGAATCCATTACCACGGCAAGTATCCAGAGTAACTCTTTTGACTATTCTCGGGATCTAAAATGTCTTCTCATTCACCAAACATAGTGAATTAACTCAAATAATTCAATTTACATAGATTGTTTAAAGAAGAAGGCAGAGTAAAGTTTCAATGTCAGTACGTAAATGCAGTTAATGGTTGGTGTGTGTGTTATATCTGGGAATGTAACTCTGGTTGGGGATTGTTCTTTAATGAACCCACACAGTACAATAAAGAACCCTTGTCCTTTCCTTTAACGTTCCTGAAGTAGTCAGCAGATCAGTCCGGGTGGTTCCCTGTTACCATGCGTATATGAACACAGCAGCATCTGAACACTGCCCCCTCCCCCCTCTCTCATTAGGGTATTCCATTAATCCTATTAGTTACCCATTAAACAAGTGCTGATAACACCAAATGAACGCCAAGCCCCACCAGCTAATAATATTTCATCATCAGTCAGGTAGGTTGAAACAAAAAGAGAATGAAAAGAAGAAGAGGTAGAACAGAGAGAGAGAGAGAGAGAGAGAGAGAGAGAGAGAGAGAGAGAGAGAGAGAGAGAGAGAGAGAGAGAGAGAGAGAGAGAGAGAGAGAGAGAGAGAGAGAGAGAGAGAGAGAGAGAGAGAGAGAGAGAGAGAGAGAGAGAGACAGGGAGACTGAGAGACAGAGAGACAGAGAGAGAGAGAGAGACAGAGAGAGAGAGTAAGAGAGAGAGAGAGAGAGAGAGAGAGAGAGAGAGAGAGAGAGAGAGAGAGAGAGAGAGGGAGAGAGAGAGAGAGAGAGAGAGAGAGAGAGAGAGAGAGAGAGAGAGAGAGAGAGAGAGAGAGAGAGAGAGAGAGAGAGGGACTCTGTGCGTAAGGAAAAAGAAGCCAGAAGCCAGAAACAGCAAACATATGGCAGCATGGACTGTATATTTACAGATGTTGACTTGTCTCGCTAAAATTCAGAAGCAAGGTGACACAGCTAGTTCATTGTGAAAGCGTTTAGTTACACTGATCATCACTGTGATGTGACATGGCAGGCTTTAAAGGAAGGAAGCTGCTTGGGAGAAAGAGGAGAGAGCAGAGAGGACTAAGTGACTGACTGACTGACTGTCTGCCTGTCTGACTGGCTCACTGTCTGACTGGCTGACCGACTGGACTGACTGACTGACCGACTGACTGACTGTCTGACTGTCTGAATGGACTGGCTGACTGACTGGCTGACTGAATGGACTGGCTGACTGACTGGCTGACTGAATGGACTGGCTGACTGACTGGCTCACTGTCTGTCTGACTGGCTCACTGGTTGTCTGACTGACTGTCTGTCTGATTGTCTGATTGTCTGACTGGCTGAATAGACTGACTGACTGACTGTCTGACTGGCTGACTGACTGACTGTCTGAATGGTCTGACTGACTAACTGACTGGAAATCTGACTGACTGTCTGTCTGAATGGACTGACTGACTGGCTGGCTACCTGGCTGTCTGAATGGACTGACTGACTGACTGACTGTCTGACTGTCTGAATGGTCTGACTGACTAACTGACTGGAAATCTGACTGACTGTCTGACTGTCTGACTGTCTGAATGGACTGACTGACTGGCTACCTGGCTGTCTGATTGGCTGACTGGTTGACTGACTGTCTGACTGACTGTCTGATTGGCTGTCTGACTGGCTGACTGATTGACAGTCTGATTGACTGACTGACTGTCTGAATGGACTGACTGACTGAATGTCTGACTGGCTGAATAGACTGACTGACTGTCTGACTGGCTGACTGACTGACTGTCTGATTGGCTGTCTGACTGACTGAATAGACTGACTGACTGTCTGATTGGCTGACTGTATGACTGGCTGATTGGCTGTCTGACTGACTGACTGACTGAATGTCTGAATGGACTAACTGGCTGCCTGGCTGTCTGATTGGCTGACTGGGTGACTGTCTGATTGGATTGACTGACTGTCTGAATGGACTGACTGTCTGAGTAGACTGACTGGCTGACTGTCTGATTGGCTGACTGCATGACTGGCTGACTGGCTATCAGACTGGCTAACTGGCTGATTGACTTTCTGATTGACTGGCTGACTGTCTGTCTGAATGGACTGACTGGCTGACTGGCTGCCTGGCTGTCTGATTGACTGACTGACTGTCTGACTGATTGACTGTCTGATTGACTGACTGTCTGAATAGATTGACTGGCTGACTGGCCAACTGTCTGGCTGTCCGATTGCTGTCTGACTGACTGTCTGACTGTCTGATTGGCTGACTGTATGACTGGCTGATTGGCTGTCTGACTGACTGACTGACTGACTGAATGTCTGAATGGACTGACTGACTAACTGGCTGCCTGGCTGTCTGATTGGCTGACTGGATGACTGACTGATTGACTGTCTGATTGGATTGACTGTCTGTCTGAATGCACTGACTGACTGACTGGCTGCCTGGCTGTCTGATTGGCTGACTGTATGACTGGCTGACTGTCTGGCTGACTGTCTGATTGGCTGATTGGCTGTCTGACTGACTGACTGTCTGACTGACGGACAGTCTGAATAGACTGACGGATGACTGGCTGACTGGCTGATTGGCTGGCTGTCTGTCTGACTGTCTGTCTGATTGACTGCCTGATTGACTGACTGACTGACTGACTGATTGACTGACTGGACTGACTGTCTGAATGGACTGACTGACTGTCGGAATGGACTAACTGGCTGTCTGACTGACTGTCTGACTGTCTGATTGGCTGACTGTATGACTGGCTGATTGGCTGTCTGACTGACTGACTGAATGTCTGAATGTCTGACTGGCTGGCTTTCTGATTGACTGACTGATTGGACTGACTGGCTGTCTGACTGTATGACTGACTGACTGACTGTCTGTTTGACTGACTGACTGTCTGATTGACTGACTGTCTGAATGGACTGACTGACTGTCTGAATGGACTGACGGACTGTCTGACTGATTGTCTGATTGACTGACTGACTGTCCGACTGTCTGACTGATTGTCTGATTGACTGACTGACTGTCTGACTGTCTGACTGGTTGACTAATTGACTGTCTGATTGACTGTCTGACTGTCTGTCTGATTGGCTGTCTGACTGGTTGACTAATTGACTGTATGACTGGGTGACTGACTGTCTGACTGGCTGATTGGCTGACTTTCTGATTAACTGACTGACTGACTGAATGGACTGACTGACTGTCTGAATGGACTGGCTGACTGTATGACTCTATGACTGGCTGACTGTCTGATTGACTGTCTGATTGACTGACTGTCTGACTGATGGACTGTCTGAATAGACTGACTGGCTAACTGTCTGACTGTCCGATTGGCTGTCTGACTGGCTGACTGATTGACTGGCTGATTGCCTGGCTGACTGTCTGTCTGAATGGACTGACTGACTGACTGGCTGCCTGGCTGTCTGATTGACTGACTGTCTGAATGGACTGACTGGCTGTCTGAATGGACTGACTGGTTGTCTGAATGGCTGACGGACTGTCTGATTGACTGACTGACTGTCTGATTGGCTGTCTGACTGGCTGACTGGTTGACTAATTGACTGTCTGATTGACTGACTGACTGACTGTCTGACTGGCTGTCTGATTGGCTGTCTGATTGGCTGACTGGTTGAAAATTGACTGACTGACTGACGGACTGTCTGAATAGGCTGACTGAATGGACTGGCTGACTGACTGGCTGACTGAATGGACTGGCTGACTGACTGGCTCACTGGCTGTCTGACTGACTGTCTGTCTGTCTGACTGGCTGAATAGACTGACTGACTGTCTGACTGACTGACTGTCTGACTGACGGACTGTCTGAATAGACTGACGGATGACTGGCTGACTGGCTGATTGGCTGGCTGTCTGTCTGACTGTCTGTCTGATTGACTGCCTGATTGACTGACTGACTGACTGACTGATTGACTGACTGGACTGACTGTCTGAATGGACTGACTGACTGTCGGAATGGACTAACTGGCTGTCTGACTGACTGTCTGACTGTCTGATTGGCTGACTGTATGACTGGCTGATTGGCTGTCTGACTGACTGACTGACTGAATGTCTGAATGTCTGACTGGCTGGCTTTCTGATTGACTGACTGATTGGACTGACTGGCTGTCTGACTGTATGACTGACTGACTGACTGTCTGTTTGACTGACTGACTGTCTGATTGACTGACTGTCTGAATGGACTGACTGACTGTCTGAATGGACTGACGGACTGTCTGACTGATTGTCTGATTGACTGACTGACTGTCCGACTGTCTGACTGATTGTCTGATTGACTGACTGACTGTCTGACTGTCTGACTGGTTGACTAATTGACTGTCTGATTGACTGTCTGACTGTCTGTCTGATTGGCTGTCTGACTGGTTGACTAATTGACTGTATGACTGGGTGACTGACTGTCTGACTGGCTGATTGGCTGACTTTCTGATTAACTGACTGACTGACTGAATGGACTGACTGACTGTCTGAATGGACTGGCTGACTGTATGACTCTATGACTGGCTGACTGTCTGATTGACTGTCTGATTGACTGACTGTCTGACTGATGGACTGTCTGAATAGACTGACTGGCTAACTGTCTGACTGTCCGATTGGCTGTCTGACTGGCTGACTGATTGACTGGCTGATTGCCTGGCTGACTGTCTGTCTGAATGGACTGACTGACTGACTGGCTGCCTGGCTGTCTGATTGACTGACTGTCTGAATGGACTGACTGGCTGTCTGAATGGACTGACTGGTTGTCTGAATGGCTGACGGACTGTCTGATTGACTGACTGACTGTCTGACTGGCTGTCTGATTGGCTGTCTGACTGGCTGACTGGTTGACTAATTGACTGTCTGATTGACTGACTGACTGACTGACTGTCTGACTGGCTGTCTGATTGGCTGTCTGATTGGCTGACTGGTTGAAAATTGACTGACTGACTGACTGACGGACTGTCTGAATAGGCTGACTGAATGGACTGGCTGACTGACTGGCTGACTGAATGGACTGGCTGACTGACTGGCTCACTGGCTGTCTGACTGACTGTCTGTCTGTCTGACTGGCTGAATAGACTGACTGACTGTCTGACTGACTGACTGTCTGAATGGTCTGACTGACTAACTGACTGGAAATCTGACTGACTGTCTGACTGGCTGTCTGACTGGCTGACTGTCTGAATGGACTGACTGACTGGCTGGCTACCTGGCTGACTGTATGACTGGTTGACTGACTGTCTGACTGGCTGACTGTCTGAATGGACTGACTGACTGGCTGGCTACCTGGCTGACTGTATGACTGGTTGACTGACTGTCTGACTGACTGTCTGATTGGCTGTCTGACTGTCTGATTGACTGACTGACTGTCTGAATGGACTGACTGACTGACTGTCTGACTGAATAGACTGACTGACTGTCTGACTGTCTGATTGGCTGACTGTATGACTGGCTGACTGACTGTCTGGCTGTCTGTCTGATTGACTAACTGACTTTCTGATTGACTGACTGACTGACTGTATGATTGACTGACTGACTGACTGGATGTCTGACTGGCTGATGGACTGTCTGATTGTCTGTCTGACTGTCTGATTGACTGACTGTCTGAATGGACTGACTGACTTATTGGCTGTCTGATTGACTGACTGACTGGCTGGCTGGCGGATTGTCTGACTGGCTGACTAGCTGTCTGGCTGTCTGATTGACTGTCTGATTGACTGACTGAATGGACTGACTGACTGTCTGAATGGACTGACTGGCTGTCTGAATGGACTGACTGACTGTCTGGCTGTCTGATTGACTGATTGACTGTCTGATTGACTGACTGAATGGACTGACTGGCTGTCTGAATGGACTGACTGGCTGACTGACTGTATGACTGACTGACTGATTTGCTGTCTGATTGACTGACTGACTGTCGGACTGTCTGAATAGAGTGGCTGGCTGGCGGATTGTCTGACTGGCTGACTGGCTGTCTGGCTGTCTGATTGACTGATTGGCTTCTGATTACATTTACATTTACATTTAAGTCATTTAGCAGACGCTCTTATCCAGAGCGACTTACAAATTGGTGCATTACCTTATGACATCCAGTGGAACAGCCACTTTACAATAGTGCATCTAAATCTTTTAGGGGGGGGGGAGTGAGAAGGATTACTTATCCTATCCTAGGTATTCCTTAAAGAGGTGGGGTTTCAGGTGTCTCCGGAAGGTGGTGATTGACTCCGCTGTCCTGGCGTCGTGAGGGAGTTTGTTCCACCATTGGGGGGCCAGAGCAGCGAACAGTTTTGACTGGGCTGAGCGGGAACTGTACTTCCTCAGTGGTAGGGAGGCGAGCAGGCCAGAGGTGGATGAACGCAGTGCCCTTGTTTGGGTGTAGGGCCTGACTGTCTGATTGACTGACTGAATGGACTGACTGACTGATTGACTGTATGAATAGACTGACTGACTTGCTGGCTGACTGTATGACTGGCTGATTGTCTGTCTGACTGACAGACGGTCTGAATAGACTGAATGGCTGGCTGGCGGATTGTCTGGCTGTCTGATTGACTGATTGACTGATTGACTGTCTGATTGACTGACTGAATGGACTGACTGACTGTCTGAATGGACTGACTGGCTGTCTGAATGGACTGACTGACTGTCTGGCTGCCTGATTGACTGATTGACTGTCTGATTGACTGACTGAATGGACTGACTGGCTGTCTGAATGGACTGACTGGCTGACTGACTGTATGACTGACTGACTGATTGGCTGTCTGATTGACTGACTGACTGTCTGACTGATAGACTGTCTGAATAGACTGACTGACTTGCTGGCTGACTGTATGACTGGCGGATTGTCTGACTGGCTGACTGACTGTCTAACTGGCAGATTGGCTATCTGTCTGTATGACTGGTTGACTGATTGACTGTCTGATTGACTGACTGACGGACTTTCTGAATAGACTGACTGACTTGCTGGCTGATTGGCTGACTGACTGTCTGGCTGATTGTCTGTCTGACTGGCTTATTGGCTGGCTGGCTGTCTGTCTGATTGACTTTCTGATTGACTGACTGACTGACTGAATGGACTGACTGGCTGTCTTAATGGACTGGCTGTCTGACTGTCTGCCTGACTGGACTGACTGGCTTGACTGGCTGACTGGACTGACTGGCTGTCTGATTGACTGACTGACTGACTGTCTGACTGACGGACTGTCTGAATAGACTGACTGGCTGTCTGGCTAATTGTCTGACTGTATGACTGGCTGACTGACTGTCTGATTGGCTGTCTGTCTGTCTGTCTGTCTGATTGGCTGGCTGGCTGAGAGTAGGTGTGTCGGGGGGGTTGGGAAGGGGAGAGTAGGTGTGTCGGGGTGGTTGGGAAGGGGAGAGTGGGTGTGTTGGGGGGTTGGGAAGGGGAGAGGAGGTGTGGCGGGGGGGTTGGGGGAAGGGGAGAGTTGGGAAGGGGTGTGTGTTGGGGGTTGGGAAGGGGGAGTATGTGTGTTGGGGGTTGGGGGGGTTGGGAAGGGGAGAGTAGGTGTGTTGGGGGGTTGGGAAGGGGAGAGTAGGTGTGTTTGGGGGTTGGGAAGGGGGAGTAGGTGTGTTGGGGGGTTGGGAAGGGGAGAGGGGGTAGGTGTGTCGGGGGTTGGGAAGGGAGAGTAGGTGTGTTGGGGGTTGGGAAGGGGAGAGTATGTGTGGGGGTGGGGGGGGAGTAGGTGTGTCGGGGGTTGGGAAGGGGAGAGTAGGTGTGTTGGGGGTTGGGAAGGGGGAGTAGGTGTGTTGTTGGGGGGTTGTTGGGGGGGGTGGGAAGGGAGAGTAGGTGTGTCAGGGGAAGGGGAGTATGGAAGGGGTTGGGAAGGAGAGTAGGTGTGTCGGGGGTTGGGAAGGGGAGAGTGTGTTGTGGTTGGGAAGGGGAGTAGGTGTGTTGGGGGTTGGGAGGGGAGAGTAGGTGTGTTGGGGAGGTTGGGAAGGGGGGGGAGTAGGTGTGTTGGGGGGGTTGGGAAGGGGAGAGTAGGTGTGTTGGGAAGGGGGAGAGTAGGGGGGGGTTGGGAAGGGGAGAGTAGGTGTGTCGGGGGGTTGGGAAGGGGGAGTAGGTGTGTGGGAAGGGGGTGTGTGGGAAAGGGGGAGTAGGTGTGTTGGGGGGTTGGGAAGGGGAGAGTAGGTGTGTCGGTGGGTTGGGAAAGGGGAGAGTAGGTGTGTTGGGGGGTTGGGAAGGGAGAGTAGGTGTGTTGGGGGGGAAGGGGAGAGTAGGTTGGGAAGGGGAGAGTAGGTGTGTCGGTGAGTTGGGAAGGGGAGAGTAGGTGTGTTGGGGGGGTTGGGAAGGGGAGAGTAGGTGTGTTGGGGGGGTTGGGAAGGGGAGAGTAGGTGTGTCCGGGGGTTGGGAAGGGAGAGTTGGTGTGTTGGGGGTTGGGAAGGGAGAGTAGGTGTGTGTGTGTGGGGGGTGTTGAGAGGACTATCTTAACCTTCTTAGCCGATGTTAGAGATTGAACGTTAAAGTGTAATGAATTAAATATAAAAAATAAACTCATAGACCATACATGGGAGGTCCCAAATGTGTCAGAAGGATATTTCAGATTTTCCATTCCAATAGAGATCCTGCTTAATCAATTAGAAGGCTTCCCCACAGTGAGTCCCAGTCATGATCAGCATAATTTCCTCTCATGCCAGCACATTCGTAGCTTCAGGCAATTCTCTACTCTTTCTCTCCCTGTTTTTCACTCTTGCTGTGCCTCCACATTAGCAGAGGTGGTGGTAGATTGAGGAGGTGCGCTCCGTTGTTAGACCTACAGAGAACCTTCTAACGTTCTGATGTTCTAAAGAATGGCTTCTAACATTCTAACGTTCTAATGTTCTAAAGAATGGCTTCTAACGTTGTAACATTCTAATGTTATAAAGAATGGCTTCTAACGTTGTAACATTCTAATGTTCTAAAGAATGGCTTCTAACATTCTAACGTTCTAATGTTCTAAAGAATGGCTTCTAACATTCTAATGTTCTAAAGAATGGCTTCTAACGTTGTAACATTCTAATGTTATAAAGAATGGCTTCTAACGTTGTAACATTCTAATGTTATAAAGAATGGCTTCTAACGTTGTAACATTCTAATGTTATAAAGAATGGCTTCTAACGTTGTAACATTCTAATGTTATAAAGAATGGCTTCTAACGTTGTAACATTCTAATGTTCTAAAGAATGGCTTCTAACGTTGTAACATTCTAATGTTATAAAGAATGGCTTCTTCCGTTGTAACATTCTAATGTTATAAAGAATGGCTTCTAACGCTGTAACATTCTAATGTTCGAAAGAATGCCTTCTAACGTTGTAACATTCTAATGTTATAAAGAATGGCTTCTAACATTGTAACATTCTAATGTTGTAAAGAATGGCTTCTGACGTTGTAACATTCTAAAGTTATAAAGAATGGCTTCTAACGTTCTAATGTTCTAAAGAATGCCTTCTAACGTTCTAATGTTCTAAAGAATGGCTTCTAACGTTGTAACATTCTAATGTTCTAAAGAATGGCTTCTAACGTTGTAACATTCTAATGTTATAAAGAATGGCTTCTAACGTTCTAATGTTCTAAAGAATGGCTTCTAACATTCTAATGTTCTAAAGAATGCCTTCTAACGTTGTAACATTCTAATGTTCTAAAGAATGCCTTCTAACGTTGTAACATTCTAATGTTATAAAGAATGCCTTCTAACGTTGTAACATTCTAATGTTATAAAGAATGGCTTCTAACGTTGTAACATTCTAATGTTCTAAAGAATGCCTTCTAACGTTGTAACATTCTAATGTTCTAAAGAATGGCTTCTAACGTTGTAACATTCTAATGTTATAAAGAATGCCTTCTAACGTTGTAACATTCTAATGTCCTAAAGAATGGCTTCTAACGTTCTAATGTTCTAAAGAATGGCTTCTAACGTTGTAACATTCTAATGTTATAAAGAATGGCTTCTAACGTTCTAATGTTCTAAAGAATGCCTTCTAACGTTGTAACATTCTAATGTTATAAAGAATGCCTTCTAACGTTGTAACATTCTAATGTTATAAAGAATGGCTTCAAACATTGTAACATTCTAATGTTATAAAGAATGGCTTCTAACGTTGTAACATTTTAATGTTCTAAAGAATGGCTTCTAACGTTGTAACATTCTAATGCTCTAAAGAATGCCTTCTAACGTTCTAATGTTCTAAAGAATGCCTTCTAACGTTGTAACATTCTAATGTTATAAAGAATGGCTTCTAACGTTCTAACGTTCTAATGTTCTAAAGAATGGCTTCTAACATTCTAATGTTCTAAAGAATGCATTCTAACGTTGTAACATTCTAATGTTCTAAAGAATGCCTTCTAACGTTGTAACATTCTAATGTTATAAAGAATGCCTTCTAACGTTGTAACATTCTAATGTTATAAAGAATGGCTTCTAACGTTGTAACATTCTAATGTTATAAAGAATGGCTTCTAACGTTGTAACATTCTAATGTTATAAAGAATGGCTTCTAACGTTGTAACATTCTAATGTTCTAAAGAATGGCTTCTAACGTTCTAATGTTCTAATGTTATAAAGAATGGCTTCTAACGTTGTAACATTTTAATGTTCTAAAGAATGGCTTCTAACGTTGTAACATTCTAATGCTCTAAAGAATGCATTCTAACGTTCTAATGTTCTAAAGAATGCCTTCTAACGTTGTAACATTCTAATGTTATAAAGAATGGCTTCTAACGTTCTAACGTTCTAATGTTCTAAAGAATGGCTTCTAACATTCTAATGTTCTAAAGAATGCATTCTAACGTTGTAACATTCTAATGTTCTAAAGAATGCCTTCTAACGTTGTAACATTCTAATGTTATAAAGAATGCCTTCTAACGTTGTAACATTCTAATGTTATAAAGAATGGCTTCTAACATTGTAACATTCTAATGTTATAAAGAATGGCTTCTAACGTTGTAACATTCTAATGTTATAAAGAATGGCTTCTAACGTTGTAACATTCTAATGTTATAAAGAATGCCTTCTAACGTTGTACCATTCTAATGTTCTAAAGAATGGCTTCTAACGTTGTAACATTCTAATGTTCTAAAGAATGGCTTCTAACGTTCTAATGTTCTAATGTTATAAAGAATGGCTTCTAACGTTGTAACATTTTAATGTTCTAAAGAATGGCTTCTAACGTTGTAACATTCTAATGCTCTAAAGAATGCATTCTAACGTTCTAATGTTCTAAAGAATGCCTTCTAACGTTGTAACATTCTAATGTTATAAAGAATGGCTTCTAACGTTCTAACGTTCTAATGTTCTAAAGAATGGCTTCTAACATTCTAATGTTCTAAAGAATGCATTCTAACGTTGTAACATTCTAATGTTCTAAAGAATGCCTTCTAACGTTGTAACATTCTAATGTTATAAAGAATGCCTTCTAACGTTGTAACATTCTAATGTTATAAAGAATGGCTTCTAACGTTGTAACATTCTAATGTTATAAAGAATGGCTTCTAACGTTGTAACATTCTAATGTTATAAAGAATGGCTTCTAACGTTGTAACATTCTAATGTTATAAAGAATGCCTTCTAACGTTGTACCATTCTAATGTTCTAAAGAATGGCTTCTAACGTTCTAATGTTCTAAAGAATGCCTTCTAACGTTGTAACATTCTAATGTTATAAAGAATGGCTTCTAACGTTCTAATGTTCTAAAGAATGGCATCTAACATTCTAATGTTCTAAAGAATGCCTTCTAACGTTGTAACATTCTAATGTTATAAAGAATGCCTTCTAACGTTGTAACATTCTAATGTTATAAAGAATGGCTTCAAACATTGTAACATTCTAATGTTATAAAGAATGGCTTCTAACGTTGTAACATTTTAATGTTCTAAAGAATGGCTTCTAACGTTGTAACATTCTAATGCTCTAAAGAATGCATTCTAACGTTCTAATGTTCTAAAGAATGCCTTCTAACGTTGTAACATTCTAATGTTATAAAGAATGGCTTCTAACGTTCTAACGTTCTAATGTTCTAAAGAATGGCTTCTAACATTCTAATGTTCTAAAGAATGCATTCTAACGTTGTAACATTCTAATGTTCTAAAGAATGCCTTCTAACGTTGTAACATTCTAATGTTATAAAGAATGCCTTCTAACGTTGTAACATTCTAATGTTATAAAGAATGGCTTCTAACGTTGTAACATTCTAATGTTATAAAGAATGGCTTCTAACGTTGTAACATTCTAATGTTATAAAGAATGGCTTCTAACGTTGTAGCATTCTAATGTTCTAAAGAATGGCTTCTAACGTTGTAACATTCTAATGTTATAAAGAATGCCTTCTAACGTTGTAACATTCTAATGTTATAAAGAATGGCTTCTAATGTTGTAACATTCTAATGTTATAAAGAATGGCTTCTAACGTTGTAACATTCTAATGTTATAAAGAATGGCTTCTAACGTTGTAACATTCTAATGTTATAAAGAATGGCTTCAAACATTGTAACATTCTAATGTTATAAAGAATGGCTTCTAACGTTGTAACATTCTAATGTTATAAAGAATGGCTTCTAACGTTGTAGCATTCTAATGTTCTAAAGAATGGCTTCTAACGTTGTAACATTCTAATGTTATAAAGAATGGCTTCTAACGTTCTAACGTTCTAATGTTCTAAAGAATGCCTTCTAACGTTTGAATGTTCTAAAGAATGCCTTCTAATGTTCTAAAGAATGCCTTCTAATGTGGTAAAGAATGCCTTCTTATGTTCTAAAGAATGCCTTCCAATGTTCTAAAGAATGCCTTCTAATGTTCTAAAGAATGCCTTCTAATGTTCTGATGTTCTAAAGAATGCCTTCTAACGTTTGAATGTTCTAAAAAATGCCTTCTAATGTTCTAAAGAATGCCTTCTAATGTTCTAAAGAATGCCTTCTAATGTTCTAAAGAATGCCTTCTAATGTGCTAAAGAAGGCCTTCTAATGTTTGAATGTTCTAAAGAATGCCTTCTAACGTTGTAACATTCTAATGTTCTAAAGAATGGCTTCTAACGTTGTAACATTCTAATGTTCTAAAGAATGCCTTCTAACGTTGTAACATTCTAATGTTATAAAGAATGGCTTCTAACGTTCTAACGTTCTAATGTTCTAAAGAATGCCTTCTAACGTTTGAATGTTCTAAAGAATTCCTTCTAATGTTCTAAAGAATGCCTTCTAATGTGGTAAAGAATGCCTTCTAATGTTCTAAAGAATGCCTTCTAATGTGGTAAAGAATGCCTTCTAATGTTCTAAAGAATGCCTTCTAACGTTTGAATGTTCTAAAGAATGCCTTCTAATGTTCTAAAGAATGCCTTCTAATGTTCTAAAGAATGCCTTCTAATGTTCTAAAGAATGCCTTCTTATGTTCTAAAGAATGCCTTCTAATGTGCTAAAGAATGCCTTCTATTGTTCTAAAGAATGCCTTCTAATGTTCTAAAGAATGCCTTCTAATGTTCTAAAGAATGCCTTCTAATGTTCTAAAGAATGCCTTCCAATGTTCTAATGAATGCCTTCTAATGTTCTAAAGAATGCCTTCTAATGTTCTAAAGAATGCCTTCCAATGTTCTAATGAATGCCTTCTAATGTTCTAAAGAATGCCTTCTAATGTTCTAAAGAATGCCTTCTAATGTTCTAAAGAATGCCTTCCAATGTTCTAATGAATGCCTTCTAATGTTCTAAAGAATGCCTTCTAATGTTCTAAAGAATGCCTTCCAATGTTCTAATGAATGCCTTCTAATGTTCTAAAGAATGCCTTCTAATGTTCTAAAGAATGCCTTCTAATGTTCTAATGAATGCCTTCTAATGTTCTAAAGAATGCCTTCTAATGTTCTGATGTTCTAAAGAATGCCTTCTAATGTTCTGATGTTCTAAGGAATGCCTTCTAACGTTTGAATGTTCTAAAGAATACCTTCTAACATTCTAACATTCTAATTTTCTAAAGAATGGCTTCTAACGTTGTAACATTCGAATTTTCTAAAGAATGTGTTCTAACGTTCAACATTCTTACGTTCTAAAGAAGGCCTTCTAACGTTCTAAAGAATGCCTCTGCAGTTCTACAATTCTATAAACAATATTTTTGCCATTCTAATTCTCGAAAGAACATAGCAGTTCAAACGTTCCATTGTGTTTACTGAATATCTTATAAACAACCCCCCATCATTCTCGGAGCTCTGACTAAAGATGTTTCTTAGTCTTTGTACAGACGTTCATTATTAAGAAATGACCTGCCAGCCTGTTTATTTCATGAATGGGATTCATGTGTTTGGCTGGCAGGGATGGGAGAAGGACTGCTTGAATGAGTGAGTCTACCACTCACACTACAATACAGTGTTGACCTGACAGCCATGACTAACCTCTGAATCTATCTCACATTGTTCCATCCCATGACAATAGGCCTTTCGCCTCACACTAGTCATATGATTAACATTATACATTACGTAAAGTCATGGATTTCCCTTAATATGCAAAGACATTTTTACATTAGAATACTGTTAGCTTTCATTGGAGTTTTTAGCAAATATCTGACCCTATTTACACTCACCAGCATGAAAACTGCTATTGTGCTTTTTGTATGAAAGCACTTGACAAGCCCACTGAGGCTGAGCGGATCCTGTAGTGAGCACTTTCTCTGGGCAGTGTACTATAACGGTGATGTAGTAGGTTTAGCTGAAAGCAGAACTCTACAGGTCAGACAAGCCAGTGCATCCTATAATCCGTCACAATGTCATCAATGTTATCATTGTGAATTGAGACGTCGGCTCGAAAAAATAACATTCAATACATTCATACAAAGCCTCTGTACATAAAACAGTTTAGACAGCAAAGAAAGAATGTTTTTTTTGTTTGTTGTTCTTTGCAGTGAACATCGTGAGCGAAGTGAAGAGACGTTATGTCGTCTAACTGTATGAGTACATGTGGTTTTGCAACTCTAGCAGGCTGAATAATTCATGCTTAGTCACAGCAAACACTCCTGGATTCAGTACTGCATATACTGAGATATCATACTCATGGAAATCACATGTAATATACCTGTAAAAAGCACAGCAATTCTGGGGCCAAAACATCATGTTTACATGTTAAACACGGACCCAGAGTAGCAGTCCCATTGTAGTTAGTTAACGTGAAATATTTTCAGAGTATCAAAGCATGTATCTTAGATAGATAATCAGAATCAAATTCTTTCAATTGTCTTGAGAAACCTCATCTCAGTGTATGGTATGGAAACTGGTTGTTTGTGAGAGTGGTTTCTCATGCAGAACATTGGATTCATATTTTTGTCTTATTATTATGTTATTTGTTCCATAATTGTGATGGGAATATAAAAAAATATATTTATATATATAAATATGTTTTGTAAACAATATAAAGCATGTAAATTATACCACCTCCGATAAGGATGTACATAAAAAAAAAATGGTGGTATTAATACTAGAGAATGTCTTTTTTGTAAAATAGAGGAACTCTCATCAAAATTATGTTCTTTCAAACAATTTTGTAATTTTGGGGTTGATACATTTGGAGGGTTG
This sequence comes from Oncorhynchus keta, assembly GCF_023373465.1. Classification (NCBI taxonomy): domain Eukaryota; kingdom Metazoa; phylum Chordata; class Actinopteri; order Salmoniformes; family Salmonidae; genus Oncorhynchus; species Oncorhynchus keta. The sequence continues at coordinate 78,880,388 of NC_068424.1, forward strand.
CCACAACGGTGCTCCACTATTGGACATCATAGCTTGGACTGATTCATCATAACGAGGCTGTATTGCTGACCACAGTTCAATAAGAAAACCTCTGACATGTATCTTTATGGGGGCTTCCATATAGGGAAAGGTCACCTTTAACGTTATGGAAAACATGTTTAGCAACACACTACCTACAGTATAACCACCAAACAGACATTCAGGACATTGAGACGGTTGTGACGTTTTAACAGGAATGTAGCCAAAATAATAACATGACTCCATTTTATTGTAGCCACATCCTGTAAATATATGGAGGACTTGTGAACACCGTAACAGCCTAATTCAATATTTTAAGGTTTAAAAGTGTTAAGTGTTTAAGGTGTAAAAAGTGTTAAAAAGTGTTATGTTTAATGTGTGAAAATTACCTCACTCGGATAATGTATTCAAAGAACCAACTCATTTAAATCAGAATTATTTGCTAAAGCCCAAATCAATAGTAAAATAAAGATATCATATATATTGATATTATATAGATTTCATAGTTTAACTACACCGTCCTCTCTTTACTATCCTGACTGGAATATGTTATTTCTGGTTGTGCTTGGCTACATTCCTGTTTTATCCCACTGTGTCTTGGTGGCTGCTCCTACCTTTGAAATTAGGTCTGATTCTTGCATCGTAACCCGAAACTTTACCCATGAGTTTGTCCAGGAACTCAGAGGGAGGCATCGGGGAGGCGGCTTTTCGAGCCGCGGATTCTTTAGAGGCTGCCAAGCTAGAGAGAGAAGAGAGAAAGGAAAAGTAGGGAGAGAGAGAGAGAGAGAGAGAGAGAGAGAGAGAGAGAGAGAGAGAGAGAGAGAGAGAGAGAGAGAGAAAAGAGAGAGAGAGAGAGAGAGAGAGAGAGAGAGAGAGAGAGAGAGAGAGAGAAAGAGAAAGAGAAAGAGAAAGAGAGAGAGAGAGAGAGAGAGAGAAAGAGAGAGAGTAGGAGATGGAGGGAGGGAGAGAGAGAGAGAGAGAGAGAGAGAGAGAGGGAGAGAGAGGGAGGGAGAGAGAGAGAGAGAGAGAGAGAGAGAGAGAGAGAGAGAGAGAGAGAGAGATGGGTGCACAACTGAGATTTGAATGGTGAGTTGTTGTCATACATAGCAGCATTTTGAGAGTAATCCAATCCAACAAGGATTTTCTTTTGAGGGATGCTACCATTACTGATTCCCTTCACCTGTCCATTTGCTAGATACTGTGAATCAATAGGAAGTCAACTACTTTACTTGCCTTCCAAATAAATATATAGCAGTTTGACTAGCTCCATGAGCAAAGTATGAACGTTTTAGGAAGTATCTGCTTCATGAGTTATATGCTCAGATAATATTGATTATCCATTAAGTTGTTATTTGACTCAACACAGAACGGCCTACAACACAGAACGGTATGCTTATTGGATATGATCTACATATCTCATCTACATGGATTTTTTTTTGTGTTTCCTTTTTTTTAAAATCCATCAACAAAAAAGTATTAACATTCCATACACAGATTAAAAAGCAAGGTTTACATAACTACAAATATCTGTAACCTCACAATCCATTTCCTATGATGACAGGATAATAAAATAATCAACGTTTTTCGAAAATACCAAAAACATACCAACTTATAGCTCCAAAAAGAAAGCTGAAAACAGAAAATAGGTTAATTACTTCCCAATTGTTTGGTGCAGAGGGAGAATGTGCATATCCAGAATGAACCTCTTATGGATAATTAGGATGACAGATGATGACCAGGGTGGCTTTTCCATTTAATGTTTCATGCATGCAGTCTTCTGAAACAGATGAAATAGATGAGATGAAATAGATGAGATGAGGAGAAAGAAAATAACAAACAGGTTACAGTAAAACCACCGCCGCAAAATACAACTGATATCATGTCATCATGTGATAATAACACCAACGACAAGCCTTTACATTTTTTTATATACAACTGTGATCATTAACCCAACAACAAAGGTCATATGTCATCTCAAATGGTATTCCTACACATATTAACCAACTGCCCCCATCAGTAGACTAACATATTAACCAACTGCCCCCATCAGTAGACTAACATATTAACCAACTGCCCCCATCAGTAGACTAACATATTAACCAACTGCCCCCATCAGTAGACTAACATATTAACCAACTGCCCCATCAGCAGACTAACATATTAACCAACTGCCCCCATCAGTAGACTAACATATTAACAGCCCCCATCAGACTAACATATTAACCAACTGCCCCCATCAGTAGACTAACATATTAACCAACTGCCCCCATCAGTAGACTAACATATTAACCAACTGCCCCCATCAGTAGACTAACATATTAACCAACTGCCCCCATCAGTAGACTAACATATTAACCAACTGCCCCATCAGTAGACTAACATATTAACCATCAGTAGACTAACATATTAACCCTGCCCCATCAGTAGACTAACATATTAACCAACTGCCCCCAACATCAGTCAGACTAACATATTAACCAACTGCCCCCATCAGTAGACTAACATATTAACCAACTGCCCCCATCAGTAGACTAACATATTAACCAACTGCCCCCATCAGTAGACTAACATATTAACCAACTGCCCCCATCAGTAGACTAACATATTAACCAACTGCCCCCATCAGTAGACTAACATATTAACCAACCTCCCCATCAGTAGACTAACATATTAACCAACTGCCCCCATCAGTAGACTAACATATTAACCAACTGCCCCCATCAGTAGACTAACATATTAACCAACTGCCCCCATCAGTAGACTAACATATTAACCAACTGCCCCCATCAGTAGACTAACATATTAACCAACTGCCCCCATCAGTAGACTAACATATTAACCAACTGCCCCCATCAGTAGACTAACATATTAACCAACTGCCTAACATATTAACCAACTGCCCCATCAGTAGACTAACATATTAACCAACTGCCCCCATCAGTAGACTAACATATTAACCAACTGCCCCCATCAGTAGACTAACATATTAACCAACTGCCCCCATCAGTAGACTAACATATTAACCAACTGCCCCCATCAGTAGACTAACATATTAACCAACTGCCCCCATCAGTAGACTAACATATTAACCAACTGCCCCCATCAGTAGACTAACATATTAACCAACTGCCCCCATCAGTAGACTAACATATTAACCAACTGCCCCCATCAGTAGACTAACATATTAACCAACTGCCCCCCATCAGTAGACTAACATATTAACCAACTGCCCCCCCATCAGTAGACTAACATATGAACCAACTGCCCCCATCAGTAGACTAACATATGAACCAACTGCCCCATCAGTAGACTAACATATGAACCAACTGCCCCCCCATATTAACAGTAGACTAACATATTAACCAACTGCCCCCATCAGTAGACTAACATATTAACCAACTGCCCCATCAGTAGACTAACATATTAACCAACTGCCCCATCAGTAGACTAACATATTAACCAACTGCCCCCATCAGTAGACTAACATATTAACCAACTGCCCCCATCAGTAGACTAACATATTAACCAACTGCCCCCATCAGTAGACTAACATATTAACCAACTGCCCCCATCAGTAGACTAACATATTAACCAACTGCCCCATCAGTAGACTAACATATTAACCAACTGCCCCCATCAGTAGACTAACATATTAACCAACTGCCCCCACTGCCCCATCAGTAGACTAACATATTAACCAACTGTAGACCATATTAACCAACTGCCCCCATCAGTAGACTAACATATTCACCAACTCAGTAGACTAACATATTAACCAACTGCCCCCATCAGTAGACTAACATATTAACCAACTGCCCCCATCAGTAGACTAACATATTAACCAACTGCCCCCATCAGTAGACTAACATATTAACCAACTGCCCCCATCAGTAGACTAACATATTAACCAACTGCCCCATCAGTAGACTAACATATTAACCAACTGCCCCATCAGTAGACTAACATATTAACCAACTGCCCCCATCAGTAGACTAACATATTAACATATTAACCAACTGCCCCCCCCATCAGTAGACTAACATATTAACCAACTGCCCCATCAGTAGACTAACATATTAACCAACTGCCCCCATCAGTAGACTAACATATTAACCAACTGCCCCATCAGTAGACTAACATATTAACCAACTGCCCCCATCAGTAGACTAACATATTAACCAACTGCCCCATCAGTAGACTAACATATTAACCAACTGCCCCCATCAGTAGACTAACATATTAACCAACTGCCCCATCAGTAGACTAACATATTAACCAACTGCCCCCATCAGTAGACTAACATATTAACATATCAGTAGACTAACATATTAACCAACTGCCCCATCAGTAGACTAACATATTAACCAACTGCCCCCATCAGTAGACTAACATATTAACCAACTGCCCCCATCAGTAGACTAACATATTAACCAACTGCCCCCATCAGTAGACTAACATATTAACTAACATATCAGTAGACTAACATATTAACCAACTGCCCCATCAGTAGACTAACATATTAACCAACTGCCCCATCAGTAGACTAACATATGAACCAACTGCCCCATCAGTAGACTAACATATTAACCAACTGTCCCCATCAGTAGACTAACATATTAACCAACTGCCCCATCAGTAGACTAACATATTAACCAACTGCCCCAATCATAGACTAACATATGAACCAACTGCCCCCATCAGTAGACTAACATATTAACCAACTGCCCCCATCAGTAGACTAACATATTAACCAACTGCCCCATCAGTAGACTAACATATGAACCAACTGCCCCCATCAGTAGACTAACATATTAACCAACTGCCCCATCAGTAGACTAACATATTAACCAACTGCCCCCATCAGTAGACTAACATATTAACCAACTGCCCCCATCAGTAGACTAACATATTAACCAACTGCCCCCATCAGTAGACTAACATATTAACCAACTGCCCCCATCAGTAGACTAACATATTAACCAACTTGCCCCCATCAGTAGACTAACATATCAACCAAATCCCCCATCAGTAGACTAACATATTAACAACTGTCCCCATCAGTGCCCCATATGAACCAACTAACCCCATTCCTAGACTAACATTGAAAACATAAACCAACCCCCCATCAGTAGACTAACATATGAACCAACTGCCCCCATCAGTAGACTAACATATTAACCAAATAAAAACATATAAACATATTAACCAACTGCCCCCATCAGTAGACTAACATATTAACCAACTGGCCAACCCCCCATCAGTAGACTAACATATTAACCAACTGCCCCCCCATCAGTAGACTAACATATTAACCAACTGCCCCCATCAGTAGACTAACATATTAACCAACTGCCCCCATCAGTAGACTAACATATTAACCAACTGCCCCATCAGTAGACTAACATATTAACCAACTGCCCCCCCATCAGTATTAACCAACTGCCCCATCAGACTAACATATTAACCAACTGCCCCATCAGTAGACTAACATATTAACCAACTGCCCCCATCAGTAGACTAACATATTAACCAACTGCCCCCATCAGTAGACTAACATATTAACCAACTGCCCCCATCAGTAGACTAACATATTAACCAACTGCCCCATCAGTAGACTAACATATTAACCATCACTGCCCATATGAACCATCATCAGTAGACTAACATATTAACCAACTGCCCCATCAGTAGACTAACATATTAACCAACTGCCCCATCAGTAGACTAACATATTAACCAACTGCCCCCCATCAGTAGACTAACATATTAACCAACTGCCCCATCAGTAGACTAACATATTAACCAACTGCCCCATCAGTAGACTAACATATTAACCAACTGCCCCCATCAGTAGACTAACATATTAACCAACTGCCCCATCAGTAGACTAACATATTAACCAACTGCCCCATCAGTAGACTAACATATTAACCAACTGCCCCCATCAGTAGACTAACATATTAACCAACTGCCCCATCAGTAGACTAACATATTAACCAACTGCCCCCATCAGTAGACTAACATATTAACCAACTGCCCCATCAGTAGACTAACATATTAACCAACTGCCCCCATCAGTAGACTAACATATTAACCAACTGCCCCAATCAGAAGAAGATGGACACAGAACACTGAAGTACTGTAAACGAGGAAGGTCGCAGTCTCCCATGTCTCTCCATACTGCTACCAGTCTGTGTGTGGGTGGGCCACCCTAACTGCCAGGTCACTGGCCAGGCTGTGCTGCTGCTACTGTCACATGGGCAGTCACCAACTACCCCAGAGGCTGCTGCTTGGGTCAGCCAAGCACTACTCTCTAAATACTGTATGTTGTCCGAATCACTGCCAAAGTAGTTGGTTCTATACTCACACTGATGGCTGGACAGTGTTGATAACTGTTAACACTATCAGTGTTGCAGCTGTAATTTTCAACAATAGGTGACGATTGTGACGGCCAAAAGCAGCCCTGGTGTGTTAACTGATACCCTGAAACCCTGGTGGTCCATCTGATACCCTGAAACCCTGGTGGGTTAACTGATACCCTGAAACCCTGGTGGTCCATCTGATACCCTGAAACCCTGGTGGTCCAACTGATACCCTTTAACCCTGGTGGCTCAACTGATACCCTGAAACCCTGGTGGTCCAACTGATACCCTGAAACCCTGGTGGTCCAACTGATACCCTTTAACCCTGGTGGCTCAACTGATACCCTGAAACCCTGGTGGTCCAACTGATACCCTGAAACCCTGGTGGTCCAACTGATACCCTTTAACCCTGGTGGCTCAACTGATACCCTGAAACCCTGGTGGTCCAACTGATACCCTTTAACCCTGGTGGCTCAACTGATACCCTGAAACCCTGGTGGTCCAACTGATACCCTGAAACCCTGGTGGTCCAACTACCCTTTAACCCTGGTGGCTCAACTGATACCCTGAAACCCTGGTGGTCCATCTGATACCCTGAAACCCTGGTGGTCCATCTGATACCCTGAAACCCTAGTGGTCCATCTGATACCCTGAAACCCTAGTGGTCCATCTGATACCCTGAAACCCTGGTGGTCCAACTGATACCCTGAAGCCCTGGTGGCTCAACTGATAACCTGAAGCTATCTGCAGACCTAACAGTTTCTGTCAAGTCTGCCAAATCACTGTATCTCTTCCATCAATGCTGGCATTATGGTTCATTGATGGAACATTCCTAAGAGTTACACTTCTATGCTAACCATCAATATCAATCCATACCACGACAGACAAGTCTAGAATGTATAGCCTAGAATTCTTAGAATCTTAGAATTCTAGAACTGTTAGAATTCTAGAATATTTTGAGTGGAATTTGCTTTGAGCAGATAATGGTGTGTATCAAGGATTATTCTAATAACAGTTAATTACCACACAACATGGTGGAATCCTATCATAATCACCGAAACACAATAGTCGGCTGTGACCATGAGGTTAGTACTAGGGATCAAGCGCTGGAAATAAACTGTTGGTAGGACTCACGCAATACAGACAATACCATACTCTAACGCTGTGAAAAAAGCGTTTCAATTTAGTATTGAACAAACACCCTCGAACTGACAACACAATCAGATTAGTCATAGAGAGATTAGACAGTGTCCTCTACAGAGATAATTGCCTTAGACAGGAATCTGTTTGACAGTGTGAAATTAGGGGACCAGCACACTCTTTCTCCTTACATTATTGGGGGGTTTGGTATAATAGGAATGTGTAGCATCGATATCACAGCAAATCACAACATCTATGGAGGTTAATCCCACACAAAACCACAGGAATTTGCACCAAGAAAATGTGGGACCAACACACTCTTTCTCCTTACATCATTGAGGCCCTTTGGTTAAGAAACATAATATATGAATGTAGGATAGACCACTTACACACTAAATCACATAATCAATAGGCCTAGAAGTCAATCCCACTCAAACCTACAGGAATCGGGATTCTACACCCATGGGGGTATCAAGAAGATCATCTATGATTTCCTTCCTTCCGTCTGGGCTTCTCCCATCCCGAGTGACTTGTTCCTGGGTTTTGCGTGATCAAAGTTTAGATTTACTTGAATTATTTCTGATCAATGCTTGCTTGGCCAGGCCACGGCCAACTGTGGAGAGGCCTGGTCCGCGTGGCCAGTGCTGAGGCAGCAGTAAAAAACAGCTGACTCCCAGCGACAGAGAGAATAATATGCAAACAACCCCAGTCTCTGAGCTCTGCATACTTTAATGTGGAACACCAATCATTAGCCTTAAGTTTACCTCCTTATGCTCTTAATAAATCCTCTGAAGACTACAATCCTAATTGATCCTATCCTTGCTTTTTTTTTTCTCTGAGAAATCAAAGCCCTACCAAAGCCTTCATCCCCTCCCAGTCCCTGGCACAGATAAGAGGGATGGGCAGTTCTGTTCTCCTGTACAAACTGTTAACGTAATGTCTGTTAATAAGACACAATCATCATCATTTAAAAAATATATATATTATACATTACACAAAACGAATGACAGAAACATGGGTAGCATAAGGTAATGCATTTGTCTTTAGGGGTGTTATTGTGTTGAGCTGAAAAAAAAACAAGAAAGATAAAGAAGTGAAACATGACATGAATTCATGCTCCGTACCATGTCAGCATGCAGTACAGTACAGCATGCTGTATAGAACAACATATTGGACATGCATTGGAACTTGTGTTCTGTGTGGATATTAGAACATAGTCTGTGTTTGAAAAGGTTTTAGTGAATGCAGAGCTATAAATTCCTTCATTTATTTATCCATGACTGAGTAGAAAGAGAGGTAAGACCATTGATGATAATACGCCATGTTATTTATAGTGCTCTCTGTCTTTGTCTACATTGATCAATAATGTATCAACCACACATCAAGCTTTGGAAATTAACCCGGATAAAATTGATGATTGTAAGTGATCGTAGAGAACGCCAGTCAATTGTTCTTCATTAGAGGCTTCAATAATTATAACTAAATATATCCACCTTTCCCGCCCTGTTCTGACAATAAATTAATATTTTTTTTCATTTAACCTTTATTTAACTAGGCAAATCAGTTAAGAACAAATTCCTATTTACAATGACGGCCTACCCCGGCCAAACCCTAACGACGCTGGGCCAATTGTGTGCCACCGTATTGGACTCCCAATCACAGCTAGTTGTGATAAGAGCCTGGAATTAAACCAGGGTCTTTAATGACACCTCTAGCACTGAGATGCAGTGCTTAGACCGCCAAGCCACTCGGGAGGCCCAGATAAACACACCATAAATATATAAAGCCAATCTGACCTGAAAACAAGTGACTGCCATCACCATCCCCATGAACATGATGTGGCTTGCTGAACAGCCTGGTGTGTGTGTGTAAATACAGCAGAATGTCTTGAAGACATGGGGTTAAAAATCTGGTGCTTTGGTGTCTGTGCATGCAAGCAGTGCCACTGCTTTCTGCTGTTCGAGGTCAACTCAAGGTTGTGTTTCATGAGTAGGGTCGCAAAGCTACCAGTAGTTTACCAAAGTTACAGGAATCTTCAGAAATGTTGGTAATTAACAGACAATCTATGGCAATATTTGGTCAGTTATACTTGGATAACTTTTAAAAACATAATTCATATATTATTATTATTTTTTTATTATTATTTAAAAAATATATATATTTATCTGTGTCCATATTGTCAATGCGTTTCTAGTGGCTGGCCCATATGGGCGGCAGGGTAGCCTAGTGGTTAGAGCGTTGGACTAGTAACCGAAAGATTGCAAGTTCGCAATCCCTGAGCTGACAAGGCACAAATCTGTCATTCTGCCCCTGAACAAGGCAGTTAATACACTGTTCCTAGGCTGCCATTGAAAATAAGAGTTAGTTCTTAATTGTCTTGCCTAGTTAAATATAAAAAATGGTTCAATAGAAAACAGCCTAATTATTATTTTTTTTAAAGCATCTAATCAATCAATTAACTCTGCTAACTTTTCCTACTATTGACTTTTATCACGACTGCCACGAGTTTAACACCAAAACATTGACAACAAATACAAACTGACATAGTAAAATAAATCAAAGTGTGTTAAACAAATATAGACAGGATGTTTCATGCTGAGACCATCATATTAAACAACAATGGTGTTCACTCTAATCCCACACAAAATGGATGGTCCTTCTGTAGCTCAGTTGGTAGAGCATGGTGCTTGTAACGCCAGGGTAGTGGGTTCGATTCCCGGGACCACCCATACGTAGAATGTAAGTCGAATGTAAGTCGCTTTGGATAAAAGCGTCTGCTAAATGGCATATATTATATTATTATTAAACAAAAAGGTTTATATTTAGTAGGATCATGTTTTACAGCTTTATCACTCTATTTTTATTTGAAAATCCTGTTATTTAACTATTTTTTATTTATTTTTTAATTTGTATAAAAAAAAATGTGGGATGTCATAAGGCCAGAGATAATTACAGAGACCTGTGAAAATATGAAGTACCCAAAAGGGCCACAATATGTATTGTGCTAGATTACATCCAAATCCTTGAAAGAAAACAAAATGTTGGTAGTTTACTGGTAAACTGTGAAAGTTTCCAGTAAAATACCCACCCTTTGCAACCCTATTCACGAGCCTGTAGACCAGGTGATAGTGGAGGGAATACATTACATTATCATCAAGTCAATTATAGATTAGCTTTACATTTCCCAGTTCACAATAGAAAGCAATGTTACGGATACACAAATCCATAGGTGTCAATTCAACACATTTTTTTGCCTATAAATAGATGATTCCATATTTCCGATATTGCCATGGAAACCTGTGCATGTATTTGGTTGATTTAACTATTCAACTGAGAGTAATACGTCCCTAACATGTATGTGTCATGGTGTCAGAGTGACAAAGATGGCCATAAAATACAAGATAATAAAAAAAACTAACATTTATGTGTCATGGTGTCAGAGTGACAAAGATGGCCATAAAATACAAGATTATAAAAACGAACAAAACACAACATTCTACACTGTTGATACTAGCATATTTCTGCACAATTGTGAGGTATTAATTGTAGTGTAAAGCCTTTAACGTAATTTACATCAGTGAATATTTATTCACGAGAGACTATGTGTGGACACATTTGCTGTGTACATATTCTTCAGTGATGGTCTGGGATTCTTGTTAGTGGATTTGGGCCACATGTTCACTTCCACACATTGGTGTGCTATGTTGCAGAAAGCAATGTATATCCTGTTTAATATGAGCTCTACAGTATATATCCTGTTTAATATGGGCTCTACAGTATATATCCTGTTTAATATGGGCTCTACGGTATATATCCTGTTTAATATGGGCTCTACAGTATATATCCTGTTTAATATGGGCTCTACGGTATATATCCTGTTTAATATGGGCTCTACAGTATATATCCTGTTTAATATGGGCTCTACAGTATATATCCTGTTTAATATGGGCTCTACAGTATATATCCTGTTTAATATGGGCTCTACAGTATATATCCTGTTTAATATGGGCTCTACAGTATATATCCTGTTTAATATGGGCTCTATGGTGTATATCCTGTTTAATATGGGCTCTACAGTATATATCCTGTTTAATATGGGCTCTACAGTGTATATCCTGTTTAATATGGGCTCTACAGTATATATCCTGTTTAATATGGGCTCTACAGTATATATCCTGTTTAATATGGGCTCTACAGTATATATCCTGTTTAATATGGGCTCTACAGTATATATCCTGTTTAATATGGGCTCTATGGTGTATATCCTGTTTAATATGGGCTCTACAGTGTATATCCTGTTTAATATGGGCTCTACAGTATATATCCTGTTTAATATGGGCTCTACAGTGTATATCCTGTTTAATATGGGCTCTACAGTATATATCCTGTTTAATATGGGCTCTATGGTGTATATCCTGTTTAATATGGGCTCTACAGTATATATCCTGTTTAATATGGGCTCTACAGTATATATCCTGTTTAATATGGGCTCTACAGTGTATATCCTGTTTAATATGGGCTCTACAGTATATATCCTGTTTAATATGGGCTCTATGGTGTATATCCTGTTTAATATGGGCTCTACAGTATATATCCTGTTTAATATGGGCTCTACAGTGTATATCCTGTTTAATATGGGCTCTACAGTATATATCCTGTTTAATATGGGCTCTATGGTGTATATCCTGTTTAATATGGGCTCTACAGTATATATCCTGTTTAATATGGGCTCTACAGTATATATCCTGTTTAATATGGGCTCTATGGTGTATATCCTGTTTAATATGGGCTCTACAGTATATATCCTGTTTAATAAACAGTGCGTGTGTAATATACTGTGTCATAGAATGTGTTTTGAATGCTTGAAATGCTCAATTTCCTCCCACTGTTTTCATGGTTGGTGGTAAACTGGTAGGGAATATACCCTGAACGAGCACTAGTATTCCCAGATGTTTTGCAAATGAACATAGACTGACATAGGCTATAATTAGATAATGAAATGTTTTCACTTACTGTGTCAAATGCATACTTTATCTGATAGTCATTCATTAAACAAGTATGCAACATTCTACATGGGCCAAAAACGAACACTAACAGAAAGAAATTTGTAATTTATACGGAAATAGATGCTTGCATATACAGTCATGTATAAAATGTGCATTCATCAGGCTGTTTTGACATTGACAAAGTAATCAATTCTTGGTAATAAGTCTGCATTTGAAATGAGGTCTGGGGGTCTAGGTTGAGACTGGGAAAGAGATATCAATTAAGCAGAACTGCAGAGTTCAGCAGTAGGAGCTGAGGCTGCAAAATCCTGATTCTACTTCATTAGCTAAACACGCTGGCCAGAATGCTAAATAAACACTGTCTGTCTGCAAGGAATGTACATGGAATCCAATGGACTATAGAATAGAATATAGAATGTAAAGTCATCTAAAAAAGAACTCTGATGATTCATTTGATTCTAGAATGCAGAATGTAATGTTGATTAGGCATGCAATGCATAACAAAGACAAAGAGCCATGTTTGGGCCAATGGGAGAGAAGCTGTTCTCTGAACAGAATACCTGCCTCCCCTCCAATGTGAACATTGGAGATATCCCTGTTCACATTTACAGAGAATAACACACTTTATGTATGAGGATCAAGAGCTTGATAGTAGTCGATAAATTCATACAAAGACATTCATTTCAAAACTAGAATATTCCAACTGGTCAGGATGGATATACTGTGTGGTTACTGGAAGAAAGCAAAACAGTCATCATCCAGCATATTTACAATATATATTCTGTGAAATATCCAAGTCTTTAAATAACTTGATTTTTTCCATTTCATTCACAATAGTTGAATAGAGACTAAGACTTTTACATATAGTGCGCAGACACAAGACATTTTTCTTCTCAGTGAGTAGGTGATGGATAGGCCCACACACCAACGACAACAAAACTTCCCTGATATGTGTGTGAGTGTGTGAGAGCGTGTTCCTTTACTCTGACTTGCCTGTTGATAACATATGCCTCATCAGAGAATACGTCGTTTAGCGTTTGATGACCACTAGTGTTCGCTATTAGCTCTCGCTGTCTCTCTCACACACATCTTAATGTAATGTAGTGTGTGACTTAATGTAACTCACTCACAATAGAGGAATGATTAGGACTACATAAATATATAATAAAGCCTACGCAACTTTTGACAATCGTGTAATTAAACCTAATCAATTGGCTGCGTTGATTTATTTCCATTCATACTTTTGTCAACACATGTTAAGCTATGTTAGGACATATTCTGACTCCACTGCAGCCCACACGAGAACAATAAAATTGTATTTAACACATTAAAGTCAATAAATAATGTTCCTTACCTGAAAAATACTATTGTTTCCCACAAATAGATCCCGAGAGCGTTTATTCGGTACATTTTTGCCGGTCTCATTCGGGCTACCTACAGCTCCAGGAGAACCAATAGTAGAATTCCAATTTCTTTAATGATTTCGGACCTCCAAGGTGAACAATTCTTCTGTTGTTGTTGTTTTTTTCAGATTCCAGAGTCACAAGAAAACCACAAGATGTTCATAACCGCCTAGGCCATGAAACCCTCTTCCTTAGACCGCCGTCATTGATTCGGATAACCCAAATAATGAGTACTTTTTCAGGACAACGGACAGCGGCAAACGCGGTTTGCGGAATTTCACTCAGCCCAGGTTATTGTTGCTTTGAGGGTACAGCACGTTAGGCTACGATATCACAGATATTTCCGACGTTTATTCTATGCGATCCATTTGGATTTTGTTACAAGGGGAATTTGTCAATTTCAACATGCCTCCTTCAGTGATAAATGTGGCAATGCATGTGCTCTGCGTCTTAATGAATGTCTCAATTTTGGAAGAGGTTTTACTACGTGGTTGTATACCCCTTTACGTCTAGATCAGTAGCGGAATTGCACAGTTGTTACACGAAATATATACATACGTAGTCAGTGTTTTTTTCTTAACGCTTTCTCTTATATGCATCCCAAAATCAGAGGTGTTGCTTTCAAGCCACACGTAGTTGTAGTTACCCCGGCGGTGCTGACTGATGTTTTTCTGCAGGTACTCGCCGTGTCTCGGTAGTTGACTCCCAGGGGTGAGATGTAACTGCTGCAGAGAGCTACTTCCATTGTCCGGTCAAGTTCGGGACTCACAACTCAGTTTCGTCTTCTTGCATTTAGATTCCTCGTAATAATGTCAAATGTAGTGAAATCGGGATGCGATTAGCCTCTTCTTCCATTGCCTCCTATAGCTCAGCGCTCTCACGTCAGACCAACACTGTATTTCTTGCTGCAGTCATTTACTAAACTCAAAAAAGCACCTCACCTTTGAACACACGCCCACATGACGTTGCCATTGGTCGGCATGTTGCTCAAACTGGTTAGGCTACGGCTCGGATTGGAGAGTGGGGTTGTCATCTGGAGAGTTTTAATGTCCCGCGCATTGGTATGGAAATAGAGAATAGTCCATGATTTGCCTAATGTTAGGTTATCATATTTCTATGTGCTTTTTAGTGTAGTCGACTGTTTGCACACCCCAGTGTCTACAGTGGTTTACATGTTAAAATGATCATTGGACCGACTAAGCAATTATTATGTAATTGTATTTATTTTCCTGCGGGGGGCGGGGGGGGGTCAGCCGGCATGAAGTATTTTCCTTTTATTTCACTGTTCATGTAGGTTACTTTTGATAAGTGAGCGTTGCAAGGGCGGCAAAAAAAGAAAGGACGCAGAAAGAAAGTATCGTGTTCATTATTATCCACTTGTTTTTTTCTGTTAAATCTTTTTGGTAATAATCAATATTGTTTTGCATCCATGCAGACATCTAAAGTGAGGCTCTCTCCTTTCTGTTTTCCTGCAGTAGCGGTATTTCATCTGCACCGCTGTCCACATTGTTCACTGAAACGTGATTCTGTTTCTAATGCCTGCAGCTCTCTTTCCGAACGCAGTCACCAAAAGATCACGTGACACGCGGACGGGATAGAACGAGTGGAATACGGTTGGATATATGGTCTCTTCAAGTATTCAAAAGGATTCCGTCTTGTCCTATTGAGGAGACAGATAGTGTTTGAATCGTTTTTCGCAATAGAGATGTAAGATTATAGCAAACGTGAGTCAAGGATTTATTTAATTTATACTCTTCAGTCAACTACCTGGATGAGATAAGTGAAATAAATGCTGTGCTGTGAGATTGAAAATCCAGCATTTCCTAAATACAGTATGCCATTACATAATGAATGTGTCGCATCCATTCTGAGTGCACTAGTTATCATTACCCAATAAGTTATCTAACAGAATAAATACATAAAGAAAATGAGTGAGCTTAAAAATAATTAGCTCTTGCTCTGAAAAAGTAGAAAACAGTTGGCCATAGTTTCCCATAACTCTGACATTGAATAAGATAGTTGTGTTTATTAAGGGCCCCTTAAATCATGCTCTTGGGCCAGGGGTTCTCAAACTTTTTGGGTCCCAGGACCCCTTTTGCGATAGAAAATTCTTCAGAAACCCCCCATAATCAGAACACACCATGAGTGAGATTCCAAACAATACAACACACAATGAGTTTAACTGTGACTTCAGAAATGCATGGCTGGACGAACCAAGTCTCTGGCCCTGGGAAAAAAATTATATTTTAAAGGCCCGCCTCTTGGCATCAAAGAGAAAATGTTAAAGTTTTCAAGCAAATATCCTGCAATTTGACACATTTTGTCATGGGGCAGAGAGATGTTTTGTTGTTGCAGTTTAAAAAAATAATATCCTGCAATACTAAACATTATGCCATGAGGCAGGGAGAACACTTTATAGATTTCAAGCTTAAATTACAGTACTTTTATGTACATTTTGGAGAATACAAGAAGCAGATAGTAAGTGCCAATTGAGCGCCAAATAAAGTAACAGAGGTTGACCGTAACAGGGATGAAGAAATCTTCTTTAATAAGCCACGAATCCCCGTGTGACAGGGGGAACGGAAGCTTGTTGTGACAGGGGGAACGGAAGCTTGTTGTGACAGGGGGAACGGAAGCTTGTTGTGACAGGGGAAACGGAAGCTTGTTGTGACAGGAGGAACGGAAGCTTGTTGTGACAGGAACGGAAGCTTGTTGTGACAGGAGGAACGGAAGCTTGTTGTGACAGGGGGAACGGAAGCTTGTTGTGACAGGAGGAACGGAAGCTTGTTGTGACAGGGGAACGGAAGCTTGTTGTGACAGGGGGAACGGAAGCTTGTTGTGACAGGGGGAACGGAAGCTTGTTGTGACAGGGGGAACGGAAGCTTGTTGTGACAGGTGGAACGGAAGCTTGTTGTGACAGGGGGAACGGAAGCTTGTTGTGACAGGGGGAACGGAAGCTTGTTGTGACAGGGGAACGGAAGCTTGTTGTGACAGGGGGAACGGAAGCTTGTTGTGACAGGGGGAACGGAAGCTTGTTGTGACAGGGGGAACGGAAGCTTGTTGTGACAGGGGAACGGAAGCTTGTTGTGACAGGGGGAACGGAAGCTTGTTGTGACAGGAGGAACGGAAGCTTGTTGTGACAGGGGGAACGGAAGCTTGTTGTGACAGGGGGAACGGAAGCTTGTTGTGACAGGTGGAACGGAAGCTTGTTGTGACAGGGGGAACTTGTTGTGACAGGTGGAACGGAACGGAAGCTTGTTGTGACAGGGGAACGGAAGCTTGTTGTGACAGGGGGAACGGAAGCTTGTTGTGACAGGGGGAACGGAAGCTTGTTGTGACAGGGGAAACGGAAGCTTGTTGTGACAGGAGGAACGGAAGCTTGTTGTGACAGGGGGAACGGAAGCTTGTTGTGACAGGGGGAACGGAAGCTTGTTGTGACAGGGGAACGGAAGCTTGTTGTGACAGGGGGAACGGAAGCTTGTTGTGACAGGGGAACGGAAGCTTGTTGTGACAGGGGGAACGGAAGCTTGTTGTGACAGGGGGAACGGAAGCTTGTTGTGACAGGGGAACGGAAGCTTGTTGTGACAGGGGGAACGGAAGCTTGTTGTGACAGGGGGAACGGAAGCTTGTTGTGACAGGGGGAACTTGTTGTGACAGCTTGTTGTGACAGGGGAACGGAAGCTTGTTGTGACAGGAGGAACGGAAGCTTGTTGTGACAGGGGAACGGAAGCTTGTTGTGACAGGGGGAAACTTGTTGTGACAGGAGGAACGGAAGCTTGTTGTGACAGGAGGAACGGAAGCTTGTTGTGACAGGTGGAACGGAAGCTTGTTGTGACAGGGGGAACGGAAGCTTGTTGTGACAGGAGGAACGGAAGCTTGTTGTGACAGGAGGAACGGAAGCTTGTTGTGACAGGGTTGACTTGTTATTCTAGCCTGTCTATCTATGGGTAACAGGGTTGACTTGTTATTCTAGCCTGTCTATCTATGGGTAACAGGGTTGACTTGTTATTCTAGCCTGTTTAGCTATGGGTAATAGGGTTGACTTGTTATTCTAGCCTGTTTAGCTATGGGTAATAGGGTTGACTTGTTATTCTCCACCACAAAATACCAGAAAATGGCCAAAAAGAGTAGAACCATCGTTTACTCGGTCACACCCTGATCTGTTTCACCTGTCCTCGTTATTGTCTCGACCCCCTCCAGGTGTCGCTTGTTTTCCCCAGTGTACTTATCCCTGTGTTTCCTGTCTCTCTGTACCAGTGTATTTATCCCTGTATTTCCTGTCTCTATGTACCAGTGTATTTATCCCTGTGTTTCCTGTCTCTCTGGGCCAGTGTATTTATCCCCGTGTTTCCTGTCTCTCTGGGCCAGTGTATTTATCCCTGTATTTCCTGTCTCTCTGGGCCAGTGTATTTATCCCTGTGTTTCCTGTCTCTCTGGGCCAGTGTATTTATCCCTGTGTTTCCTGTCTCTCTGGGTCAGTGTTTTTATCCCTGTGTTTCCTGTCTCTCTGGGTCAGTGTATTTATCCCTGTGTTTCCTGTCTCTATGTACCAGTGTATTTATCCCTGTGTTTCCTGTCTCTCTGTACCAGTGTATTTATCCCTGTGTTTCCTGTCTCTCTGTACCAGTGTATTTATCCCTGTGTTTCTTGTCTCTCTGTACCAGTGTATTTATCCCTGTGTTTCATGTCTCTCTGGGCCAGTGTATTTATCCCTGTGTTTCCTGTCTCTCTGGGCCAGTGTATTTATCCCTGTGTTTCCTGTCTCTCTGTACCAGTGTATTTATCCCAGTGTTTCTTGTCTCTCTGTACCAGTGTATTTATCCCTATGTTTCCTGTCTCTCTGTACCAGTGTATTTATCCCTGTGTTTCCTGTCTCTCTGTACCAGTATATTTATCCCTGTGTTTCCTGTCTCTCTGTACCAGTGTATTTATCCCTGTGTTTCCTGTCTCTCTGTACCAGTGTATTTATCCCTGTGTTTCCTGTCTCTCTGTACCAGTGTATTTATCCCTATGTTTCCTGTCTCTCTGTACCAGTGTATTTATCACAGTGTTTCCTGTCTCTCTGTACCAGTGTATTTATCCCTGTGTTTCTTGTCTCTCTGTACCAGTGTATTTATCTCTGTGTTTCCTGTCTCTCTGTACCAGTGTATTTATCCCAGTGTTTCCTGTCTCTCTGTACCAGTGTATTTATCCCAGTGTTTCCTGTCTCTCTGTACCAGTGTATTTATCTCTGTGTTTCCTGTCTCTCTGTACCAGTGTATTTATCCCTGTGTTTCTTGTCTCTCTGTACCAGTGTATTTATCCCAGTGTTTCCTGTCTCTCTGTACCAGTGTATTTATCTCTGTGTTTCCTGTCTCTCTGTACCAGTGTATTTATCCCAGTGTTTCCTGTCTCTCTGTACCAGTGTATTTATCCCTATGTTTCCTGTCTCTCTGTACCAGTGTATTTATCTCTGTGTTTCCTGTCTCTCTGTACCAGTGTATTTATCTCTGTGTTTCCTGTCTCTCTGTACCAGTGTATTTATCCCTGTGTTTCTTGTCTCTCTGTACCAGTGTATTTATCCCAGTGTTTCCTGTCTCTCTGTACCAGTGTATTTATCTCTGTGTTTCCTGTCTCTCTGTACCAGTGTATTTATCCCAGTGTTTCCTGTCTCTCTGTACCAGTCCGTCTTGTATGTTTCCAAGTCAACCAGCAATTTTCCCGTTCTCCTTTTTGCATTCTCCTTTTTCTTTTTCTTTCTGCATTCTGCTTTTTTTTTAACCTTGCCTGTTTCTGAAATTTGTACCCGCCCGTCTGACCATTCTGCCTGCCTTGACCACGAGCCTTTCTGCCACTCTGTACCTCCTAGACTCTGATCTGATTTGGATCTTTTTGTCCACAACCATTCTCTTCCCTACCCCTTTGGATTAATAAACATTGTAAGACTCCAACCATCTGCCTCCTGTGTCTGCATCTGGGTCTCGCCTTGTGCCTTGATATACTCTATGATTTGACTATTAGATATTCAATATTTCTTAAAAAAAATATTTACAAAGGAACGTTTCACCATATCAGAGTTCAATTTATGTAACAGGGTTGACCTTTAGAGGAGGGACAGACATACCTTAATCACTAATCACATGAAATAAATAGTAATCTTTAGAAATGACTTTGTCAAAGTAACAAAATTAACTAGGGCTTTACGATGGTGAAAACTGTTTGAAAACTGTTTGGATTAAGTGCGTTAAAAACAGGGTTGATGGAGGGATGTCAAATGACATTTTATTAGTCACATGCTCCGAATACAACAGGTGTAGTAGACCTTACAGTGAAACACTTACTTAAGATTTAAGAAAATATTGACTAAACAATGTACAAATAGTCAATAAAAAGTAACACAATGAAAATAACAAGGCTATATACAGGGGGTACCGAGTCAATGTGCGGGGGTACAGGTTAGTTAAGTTATTTTGTTCATGTAGGTCGGGGTAAAGTGACTATGCTTAGATAATAAACAGCGAGTAGCAGTAGTGTAAAAACAAAGGGAGGGGCGTGTCAATGTGAGTAGTCTGGGTGGCCATTTTATTAATTGCTCAGTAGTCTTATGGCTTGAGGGTAGAAGCTTTTGGGGGTAGGAGCCTTTTGGTCCTAGTCTTGCCGCTCTGGTACCGCTTGCCGTGCGGCTATTCTGATTTTTTATTATTTATTGAGTTCTCCATGTTCTCTATATTAATATATTTATAACAGGCTTTTAAAAAACAATATTGTTGCACAGTTTATACCTAAAATATCAAAGGGCACTTTGAAAAGGCAGTCCTTCCTTGGCCAAAATGTGTTTAATCTGTTATGTTTTAATGAGTGGACAAAACATTAAGAACACCTTCCTAATACCCCCCCGCTCCTGTCCAACTTTTTTCTGGATGTCTTTTGGCTGATGCACCATTCTTGATAAACACGGAAAACAGTTGAGCGTGAAAAACCCAACAGCGTTCCAGTTCTTGACACAAACCGGCTTGCCTGGCACCAACTACCATGCCCCTTTCAAAGGCACTTCAATTATTTGTCTTGGCAATTCACCCTCTGAATGGCACACATACACATTGTCACACCCTGATCTGTTTCACCTGTCTCGGTGATGGTCTCCACCCCCCTCCATGTGTCACCCATCTTCCCCATTATCCCCTGTGTATTTATACCTGTGTTCTCTGTTGGTCTGTTGCCAGTTCTTCTTGTTTGTTTGAGTCAACCACCGTTTTGTGTCTCACCTCCTGCTTTTTCTAGTCTCTTTTCTTGCCCTCCCGGTTTGACCCTTGCCTGTCCTGACTCTGAGCCCTGACCTGACTGACCACTCTGCCTGCCCCTGTCCCTGAGTCTGCCTGCTGACCTGTACCGTTGCCCCACCTCCGGTTTACTGACCCCTGCCTGTCCCTGAGTCTGCCTGCCGACCTGTACCGTCGCCCCACCTCCGGTTTACTGACCCCTGCCTGTCCCTGAGTCTGCCTGCCGACCTGTACCGTCGCCCCACCTCTGGTTTACTGACCCCTGCCTGTCCCTGAGTCTGCCTGCCGACCTGTACCGTTGCCCCACCTCTGGTTTACTGACCCCTGCCTGTCCCTGAGTCTGCCTGCCGACCTGTACTGTTGCCCCACCTCTGGTTTACTGACCCCTGCCTGTCCCTGAGTCTGCCTGCCGACCTGTACCGTTGCCTCACCTCTGGTTTACTGACCCCTGCCTGTCCCTGAGTCTGCCTGCCGACCTGTACCGTTGCCCCACCTCTGGTTTACTGACCCCTGCCTGTCCCTGAGTCTGCCTGCCGACCTGTACCGTTGCCCCACCTCTGGTTTACTGACCCCTGCCTGTCCCTGAGTCTGCCTGCCGACCTGTACCGTTGCCCCACCTCTGGTTTACTGACCCCTGCCTGTCCCTGAGTCTGCCTGCCGACCTGTACCGTTGCCCCACCTCTGGTTTACTGACCCCTGCCTGTCCCTGAGTCTGCCTGCCGACCTGTACCGTTGCCCCACCTCTGGTTTACTGACCCCTGCCTGTCTTGACCTGTCTGCCCCTGTTGGAACATTAAACTTACAGCTGTAATCGCAGTAAAAGGTGGCGCTACAAAGTATTAACTTAAGGGGGCTGAATAATTTTGCACGCCCAATTTTTCAGTTTTTGATTTGTTAAAAAAGTTTGAAATATCCAATAAATGTCGTTCCACTTCATGATTGTGTCCCACTTGTTGTTGATTCTTCACAAAAAAATACAGTTTTATATCTTTATGTTTGAAGCCTGAAATGTGGCAAAAGGTCACAAAGTTCAAGGGGGCCGAATACTTTCGCAAGGCACTGTAATTAATCATAGATTATTTTAAGTTTACCGACATTTACTACCTAATAGAATAGAACATTCATCATACATTCTATTCACCCAGATATTTACCATTCAGTCTTCCTCCTCCTATTCATCTCTTGTTGTTCCTCAGCTTCTTCCCAGTCCCAAAATGGCAAGCTATTCCATATATAGTGCACTACTCTGGTCACTCACTATATACTGTAGGGAATAGGGTGTAATTTGGGATAGACACGGTCTAGTTATACAGAGAATTCCGTGTTTAGCTATTGTTATATAGTCTTCTTATAAAGGCTATATAGCAATAACACAAACATCCTCATTCATAACATTTTTTAAATGTTAACAGCTAATCTATTTATCTTTTGAAATGAACAACAGATCAGGTCATGCAAGACTATTGTCTGTGAGAGAGGGAGACACAGGATGCTATCTGAAATTGATCGGTCACGCTTTATGGGCACACCTGTGTCTGGGAGGAAGGGTACCTCTGGGATAAGGAACACATTGGATACCCCTTTCTGTGGCTTGATAATTACACACACACACACACACACACACACACACACACACACACACACACACACACACACACACACACACACACACACACACACACACACACACACACACACACACACACACACACACACACACTGGGCTATCACAAAATCTAAATTCTGTTTAATATTCTACTTAAATGGGACCTCTCAGAGGTTAATACAGTTGAGTCCTGTAGTTATTAACCCATAAAATATGTCACGTTATCATGAATAAAGGTGATTGGATCTATCGTCAAAATCATGATTAAAATGTTCCTCCTCTGTTTTATTGTGTGCATTAGATGTCAAAGCGTAAGTGGATGGAACAAAAAAAATAAAAAATCCTTGTTCGCCCCCCAGGACAGAAGTTCTAATGAAAAAGGACATATCCACTATTCCATATTTACAGGTGGACCACAAAGCACTTCTCCCACTTCTCATTAAAGCATGTTTGGCATCATCACATTGTAAATGCCCTCATATAAAAAATAAAAAAAAATGATTCCCTTTCTGCAACCAACCTTAACCTTGAGTTATGGCACAGCTGCCTCTGGCAATCACATTAAAAGCCACATTTCTTCACATTCGCACAAGGGACCACATTTAGCAATCACCCTAATTTAGCCAGACTGATAAATTGTAGGGCTACAACCTGGTCTCTACAGCCGTAGAGGAGAGGTCTCTTTGTCTCTGCATCAGCAGCCATTGTCCTTGGGGACATACTATTATAGGCATTAGCTCTGCGTTTGGTAAGACATCACTGGTCACAATGTCAAATACATTTTAACCTGGGAGTCCATTTCTATTGTAGAAGTGTAGTCAAGGCTTTCTTTACTACAGGTACAATGTGTGAGAGTCCTTCATATACATATTGAGCTCCTACTACATTGAAATATATTACCATATTAAAATGTATTATTATGAACCATCAATATCATCAATAACCCCAAGGTCAAGGTTACCTGTTTTCAGCAATGGACCCCAAATATTTCCCGTTGTCCGTTTCTGAGCTCAGTTGTACATTGTACTGTAAGTGTCAGAAGATTATCACAGTGGTAGAAGTAGAGTAAACAGGCAACATATTCTCTGTAGTGCTTTGGGAAAAGGTCCTTTCATTTCATTAATCAAAACCGCCATACGGCTCCAAGATTAAAATCAATGACTCAATCTATTCAGCAGGAGAAAAATGAACTTGTCACTCGACGCAATTGTGTGCTCATGGAAGGAGAGAGAGAGAGAGCCTGTATGTTTAGTTATTGAGAGGTCAACAGGAAGAAGAGAGAGCCTGTATGTTGAGTTATTGAGAGGTCAACAGGAAGAAGAGAGAGCCTGTATGTTGAGTTATTGAGAGGTCAACCAGGAAGGAGAGAGAGAGAGCCTGTATGTTGAGTTATTGAGAGGTCAACCAGGAAGGAGAGAGAGAGAGCCTGTATGTTGAGTTATTGAGAGGTCAACCAGGAAGGAGAGAGAGAGAGCCTGTATGTTGAGTTATTGAGAGGTCAACCAGGAAGGAGAGAGAGAGCCTGTATGTTGAGTTATTGAGAGGTCAACCAGGAAGGAGAGAGAGAGAGCCTGTATGTTGAGTTATTGAGAGGTCAACCAGGAAGGAGAGAGAGAGCCTGTATGTTTAGTTATTGAGAGGTCAACCAGGAAGGAGAGAGAGAGAGCCTGTATGTTGAGTTATTGAGAGGTCAACAGGAAGAGAGAGAGCCTGTATGTTGAATTATTGAGAGGTCAACAGGAAGGAGAGAGAGAGCCTGTATGTTGAGTTATTGAGAGGTAAACCAGGAAGGAGAGAGAGAGAGCCTGTATGTTGAGTTATTGAGAGGTCAACCAGGAAGGAGAGAGAGAGCCTGTATGTTGAATTATTGAGAGGTCAACAGGAAGGAGAGAGAGAGAGCCTGTATGTTGAGTTATTGAAAGGTCAACCAGGAAGGAGAGAGAGAGAGCCTGTATGTTGAGTTATTGAGAGGTCAACAGGAAGGAGAGAGAGAGCCTGTATGTTGAGTTATTGAGAGGTCAACCAGGAAGGAGAGAGAGAGAGCCTGTATGTTGAGTTATTGAGAGGTCAACAGGAAGAAGAGAGAGCCTGTATGTTGAGTTATTGAGAGGTCAACCAGGAAGGAGAGAGAGAGAGCCTGTATGTTGAGTTATTGAGAGGTCAACCAGGAAGGAGAGAGAGAGAGCCTGTATGTTGAGTTATTGAGAGGTCAACCAGGAAGGAGAGAGAGAGAGCCTGTATGTTGAGTTATTGAGAGGTCAACAGGAAGGAGAGAGAGAGAGCCTGTATGTTGAGTTATTGAGAGGTCAACCAGGAAGGAGAGAGAGAGCCTGTATGTTGAGTTATTGAGAGGTCAACCAGGAAGGAGAGAGAGAGAGCCTGTATGTTGAGTTATTGAGAGGTCAACCAGGAAGGAGAGAGAGAGAGCCTGTATGTTGAGTTATTGAGAGGTCAACAGGAAGGAGAGAGAGAGAGCCTGTATGTTGAGTTATTGAGAGGTCAACAGGAAGGAGAGAGAGAGAGCCTGTATGTTGAGTTATTGAGAGGTCAACCAGGAATGAGAGAGAGAGAGCCTGTATGTTGAGTTATTGAGAGGTCAACAGGAAATCATGATCAATGATCAACACACATGGGCTCATGGGGTATGCATATAAAGTTAAGACAGTGTGTGTGTGTGTGTGTGTGTGTGTGTGTGTGTGTGTGTGTGTGTGTGTGTGTGTGTGTGTGTGTGTGTGTGTGTGTGTGTGTGTGTGTGTGTGTGTGTGTGTGTGTGTGTGTGTGTGTGTGTGTGTGTGTGTGTGTATCTGTATCTGTGTCTGTGTGTGTGTGTGTATGTTTGGTTACTATAAACAAGACAATGTCATGACAAATGACAAAGACATGACTTGGCGCCGGAAGAAATGGCAGCAGTTTTACGGGCGCCTAACCAATTGTGCTATTATGTGTTTTTTTGGTTCACTTTATTTGTAAATTATTTTGTACATAATGTTTCTGCAACCGTATCTTACGGCAAAAAAAGAGCTTCTGGATATCAGGACAAAGATCACTCACCTCGGATTAGACAAATATTTGTTTCTTCAACAAGCAAGACGCACAAGACATTTTCCAAACACCCAACAGGGCCAACATCTCTGTTATTTTACAAGAGGAAGTGACGCAGGTACAGAGGACAAAGAGCCGGGTGACTGGTCAGGACCCGGAAAAGGCGAGTGGGAAAGCTGCCGTTACCGTCAATGCTACTCGCCAACGTGCAATCACTGGACAATAAACTAGACGAGGTACAATCATTATCATTACACCATTATCCCTGAAACCCTAGACCCACTCCAATTTGTATACCGCCCAAACAGATCCACAGATGATGCAATCTCTACTGCACTCCACACTGCCCTTTCACACCTGGACAAAAGGAACACAGCTCAGCGTTCAACACCATAGTACCTTCAAAGCTCATCACTAAGCTAAGGAACCTGGGACTAAACACCTCCCTCTGCAACGGGATCCTGGACTTCCTGACGGGCCGCCCCCAGGTGGTGAGGCTAGGTAGCAACACATCTGCCACGCTGATTCTCAACACTGGAGCTCCCCAGGGGTGCGTGCTCAGTCCCCTCCTGTACTCCCTGTTTACCCACGACTGCATGGCCAGGCACGACTCCAACACCATCATTAAGTTTGCAGACGACACAACAGTGGTAGGCTTGATCACCGACAACGACGAGACAGGCTATAGGGAGGAGGTCAGAGACCTGGACGTGTGGTGCCAGAATAACAACCCATCCCTCAATGTAACCAAGACTAAGGAGATGATTGTGGACTACAGGAAAAGGAGGACCGAGCACGCCTCCATTCTCATCGACGGGGCTGTAGTGGAGCAGGTTGAGAGCTTCAAGTTCCTTGGTGTCCACATCAACAACAAACTAGAATGGTCCAAACACACCAAGACAGCCGTGAAGAGGGTATGACAAAGCCCTCAGAAAAATAAAAAGATTTGGCATGGGTCCTCAGATTCTCAAAAGGTTCTATAGCTGCAACATTGAGAGCATCCTGACTATGGCAATTGTTCGGCCTCTGACTGCAAGGCACTACAGAGGGTAGTGCGTACGGCCCAGTACATCACTGGGGCTAAGCTGCCTGCCATCCAGGACCTCTACACCAGGCGGTGTCAGAGGAAGGCACTAAAAATTGTCAAAGACCCCAGCCACCCCAGTCATAAACCGTTCTCTCTACTACCGCATGGCAACCGGTACCGGAGGGCCAAGTCTAGGACAAAAAAAAAAGTATTCTTAACAGTTTTTACCCCCAAGCCATAAGACTCCTGAACAGGTAACCAAATGGCTACCCGGACTATTTGCATTGTGTGCCTCCCCCAACATGTATTTTTTACGCTGCTGCTACTCTCTGTTTATCATATATGCATAGTCACTTTAACTATACATTCATGTACATACTACCTCAATTAGGAAGAACAACCAGTGCTCCCACACATTGTCTAACTGGGCTATCTGCATTGTGCACCACCCGCCAACCCCTCTTTTACGCTACTGCTACTCTCTGTTCATCATATATGCATAGTCACTTTAACCATATCTACATGTACATACTACCTCAATCAGCCTTACTAACCACACTGTCTGTATGTGGCCTCACTACTTTTATAACCTCTCTACTGTATATA
The DNA here is from genome assembly GCF_023373465.1 of Oncorhynchus keta. NCBI lineage: Eukaryota > Metazoa > Chordata > Actinopteri > Salmoniformes > Salmonidae > Oncorhynchus > Oncorhynchus keta. Next base: position 78,907,857 of record NC_068424.1, read on the forward strand.
GCCTCTCTACTGTATATAGCCTCTCTACTGTATATAGCCTCTCTACTGTATATAGCCTCGCTACTGTTATAGCCTCTCTACTGTATATAGCCTCTCTACTGTATATAGCCTCTCTACTGTATATAGCCTCTCTACTGTATATAGCCTCTCTACTGTATATAGCCTCTACTGTATATAGCCTCTCTACTGTATATAGCCTCTCTACTGTATATAGTCTCTCTACTGTATATAACCTCTCTACTGTATATAACCTGTCTTTTTACTGTTGTTTTATTTCTTTACTTACCTATTGTTCACCTAATACCTGTTTTTTTGCACTATTGGTTAGAGCCTGTAAGTAAGCATTTCACTGTAAGGTCTGTTGTAAGTAAGCATTTCACTGTAAGGTCTGTTGTATTCAGCGTTTCACTGTAAGGTCTGTTGTATTCAGCATTTCACTGTGACTAATAAACCAGTTGTATTTGATTTGATTTGACCTTTGACATATTCCAGAGTTTGAAGAGACATCCAGACACATAAATTGCAGATAGGTCTACTACACCTGTTGTAAATTTCAGACAGGTTACCACCTGTTGTATAAATTTCAGACAGGTTACTACACCATAAATTCAGCATTTCAGACACCTGTTGTATTCAGCATTTCACTGTAAGGTTACTACACCATAAATTACAGACAGGTTACCACACCTGTAAATTACAGACACTGTAGGTTACCACACCATAAATTACAGATAGGTCTACCACACCATAAATTACAGATAGGTTACTACACCATAAATTACAGACAGGTTACTACACCATTGTATTCACATTTCACTGTAAGGTCTACTACACCATTGTAAATTTCAGACAGGTCTACTACACCATAAATTAGCATTTCACTGACAGGTTACCACACCATAAGCATTTCAGACAAGGTTACCACACCATAAATTACAGATAGGTTACTACACCTGTTGTATTCAGCATTTCACTGACAGGTCTACTACACCTGTAAATTTCAGACAGGTCTACTACACCTGTTGTATTCAGCATTTCACTGTAAGGTCTACTACACCTGTATTCAATTTCACTGACAGGTCTACTACACCATATTCAGCATTTCACTGACAGGTTACTACACCAGTTGTAATTTCACTGTAAGGTCTACTACACCTGTTGTATTCAGCATTTCACTGACAGGTCTACTACACCTGTTGTATTACAGATTTCAGGTTACTACACCATAAATTTCAGACAGGTTACTACACCATAAATTACAGACAGGTTACTACACCTGTAAATTACAGACAGGTCTACTACACCATAAATTTCAGACAGGTTACTACACCATAAATTACAGACAGGTTTACCACACCAATAAATTACAGACAGGTTACCACACCATAAATTACAGACAGGTTACCACACATAAATTACAGATAGGTTACCACACCATAAATTACAGACAGGTTACCACACCATAAATTACAGACAGGTTACCACACCATAAATTACAGACAGGTTACCACACCATAAATTACAGACAGGTTACCACACCATAAATTACAGACAGGTTACCACACCATAAATTACAGACAGGTTACCACACCATAAATTACAGACAGGTTACCACACCATAAATTACAGACAGGTTACCACACCATAAATTACAGACAGGTTACCACACCATAAATTACAGACAGGTTACCACACCATAAATTACAGACAGGTTACCACACCATAAATTACAGACAGGTTACCACACCATAAATTACAGACAGGTTACCACACCATAAATTACAGACAGGTTACCACACCATAAATTACAGACAGGTTACCACACCATAAATTACAGACAGGTTACCACACCATAAATTACAGACAGGTTACCACACCATAAATTACAGACAGGTTACCACACCATAAATTACAGACAGGTTACCACACCATAAATTACAGACAGGTTACCACACCATAAATTACAGACAGGTTACCACACCATAAATTACAGACAGGTTACCACACCATAAATTACAGATAGGTTACCACACCATAAATTACAGACAGGTTACCACACCATAAATTACAGACAGGTTACCACACCATAAATTACAGACAGGTTACCACACCATAAATTACAGACAGGTTACCACACCATAAATTACAGACAGGTTACCACACCATAAATTACAGATAGGTTACCACACCATAAATTACAGACAGGTTACCACACCATAAATTACAGACAGGTTACCACACCATAAATTACAGACAGGTTACCACACCATAAATTACAGACAGGTTACCACACCATAAATTACAGACAGGTTACCACACCATAAATTACAGACAGGTTACCACACCATAAATTACAGACAGGTTACCACACCATAAATTACAGACAGGTTACCACACCATAAATTACAGACAGGTTACCACACCATAAATTACAGACAGGTTACCACACCATAAATTACAGACAGGTTACCACACCATAAATTACAGACAGGTTACCACACCATAAATTACAGACAGGTTACTACACCATAAATTACAGACAGGTTACTACACCATAAATTACAGACAGGTTACCACACCATAAATTACAGACAGGTTACCACACCATAAATTACAGACAGGTTACCACACCATAAATTACAGACAGGTTACTACACCATAAATTACAGACAGGTTACCACACCATAAATTACAGACAGGTTACCACACCATAAATTACAGATAGGTTACCACACCATAAATTACAGACAGGTTACCACACCATAAATTACAGACAGGTTACCACACCATAAATTACAGACAGGTTACCACACCATAAATTACAGACAGGTTACTACACCATAAATTACAGACAGGTTACCACACCATAAATTACAGACAGGTTACCACACCATAAATTACAGACAGGTTACTACACCATAAATTACAGACAGGTTACCACACCATAAATTACAGACAGGTTACCACACCATAAATTACAGACAGGTTACCACACCATAAATTACAGACAGGTTACCACACCATAAATTACAGATACAGTTACCACACCATAAATTACAGATAGGTTACCACACCATAAATTACAGACAGGTTACCACACCATAAATTACAGACAGGTTACCACACCATAAATTACAGACAGGTTACCACACCATAAATTACAGACAGGTTACCACACCATAAATTACAGACAGGTTACTACACCATAAATTACAGACAGGTTACTACACCATAAATTACAGACAGGTTACCACACCATAAATTACAGACAGGTTACCACACCATAAATTACAGACAGGTTACCACACCATAAATTACAGACAGGTTACCACACCACAGGTTACCACACCATAAATTACAGACAGGTTACCACACCATAAATTACAGACAGGTTACCACACCATAAATTACAGACAGGTTACCACACCATAAATTACAGACAGGTTACTACACCATAAATTACAGACAGGTTACCACACCATAAATTACAGACAGGTTACTACACCATAAATTACAGACAGGTTACCACACCATAAATTACAGACAGGTTACCACACCATAAATTACAGACAGGTTACCACACCATAAATTACAGACAGGTTACCACACCATAAATTACAGACAGGTTACTACACCATAAATTACAGACAGGTTACCACACCATAAATTACAGACAGGTTACCACACCATAAATTACAGACAGGTTACCACACCATAAATTACAGACAGGTTACCACACCATAAATTACAGACAGGTTACTACACCATAAATTACAGACAGGTTACCACACCATAAATTACAGACAGGTTACTACACCATAAATTACAGACAGGTTACCACACCATAAATTACAGACAGGTTACCACACCATAAATTACAGACAGGTTACCACACCATAAATTACAGACAGGTTACCACACCATAAATTACAGACAGGTTACCACACCATAAATTACAGACAGGTTACCACACCATAAATTACAGACAGGTTACCACACCATAAATTACAGACAGGTTACCACACCATAAATTACAGACAGGTTACCACACCATAAATTACAGACAGGTTACCACACCATAAATTACAGACAGGTTACCACACCATAAATTACAGACAGGTTACCACACCATAAATTACAGACAGGTTACCACACCATATGGCTGAGATTGATAAAAACACTGAAATTCTTCAGCTCCTCTCCATCCAACTAGAGAGACAGGCCTGGCTCGTTATTCCCCTGTGCTGAACTTATACCTCTCTGCCCTAAACCAGAAGATGCCCTCTGCAGTGAACTACAGCACAGAGACTGTATCATGAATAATACATGAGATATAGCAGTCTGCTTGTATTGTTGGTCAGAGAAAGATACCTCTACATTTCCCCGAGGTGTTAAAATAAAAATGTAAAATGCATCCTGGGGATTATAGTGGAAGATGGAAGTTTAGAGGCATCACAATAACACATCTTAATATATTATTGGTGTTTTGTAATTGTGCATTGGGGGGGTGGGGGTGGGGGGGTTGCTTTTGCTCTTTCACCCATGCCTAAAAGATGTCATAGTTTTCCTTCGTGTTGTCATATCGTGCTGCATGTTTTTTTTCTTCTGTTTACCGGATCAGGGTTGTAAATCCATGATAAGAATATGTCTTCTTACCTCGTGTAGCCAGACTGTACTATAATCCGCAGCACTTTGATAAAATAGTATATTTATTAGGAGTTCTGTGTGGTCTAGGAGTCACGTAGGCTCACTCCTGTCATCTTGTCAAATTCAAGACAAATCCTCATGGGGTTTAGAATGGTATAGACCTCCCTGCAAGGCTCACATGTACAATTTAGGGCGCAGCACTTCTTACATACTGTAGCTCTATCTGTTTCTGTCAATGGGTTGGGATCAGTGGAGGGGATTCTCATTCACTGACTGTAGGTCACAGTGGAGGGGATTCTCATTCACTGACTGTAGGTCACAGTGGAGGGGATTCTCATTCACTGACTGTAGGTCACAGTGGAGGGGATTCTCATTCACTGACTGTAGGTCACAGTGGAGGGGATTCTCATTCACTGACTGTAGGTCACAGTGGAGGGGATTCTCATTCACTGACTGTAGGTCACAGTGGAGGGGATTCTCATTCACTGACTGTAGGTCACAGTGGAGGGGATTCTCATTCACTGACTGTAGGTCACAGCGAATGGAGATTCTAAGTCACTTGACTATAGGTCAGTGAATGGAGATTCTAAGTCATTGATTATTGGTCACGGTGAATGGAGATTCTAAGTAATTGATTATAGGTCAGTGAATGGAGATTCTAAGTCATTGATTATTGGTCACGGTGAATGGAGATTCTAAGTAATTGATTATAGGTCAGTGAATGGAGATTCTAAGTCATTGATTATAGGTCACAGTGAATGGAGATTCTAAGTAATTGATTATAGGTCAGTGAATGGAGATTCTAAGTCATTGATTATAGGTCACAGTGAATGGAGATTCTAAGTCATTGATTATAGGTCACAGTGAATGGAGATTCTAAGTAATTGATTATAGGTCAGTGAATGGAGATTCTAAGTCATTGATTATAGGTCAGTGAATGGAGATTCTAAGTCATTGATTATAGGTCACAGTGAATGGAGATTCTAAGTAATTGATTATAGGTCAGTGAATGGAGATTCTAAGTCATTGATTATAGGTCACAGTGAATGGAGATTCTAAGTAATTGATTATAGGTCAGTGAATGGAGATTCTAAGTCATTGATTATAGGTCAGTGAATGGAGATTCTAAGTAATTGATTATAGGTCAGTGAATGGAGATTTTTTATTTGAACTTTATTTAACTAGGCAAGTCAGTTAAGAACACATTCTTATTTTCAATGAAGGCCTAGGAACAGTGGGTTAACTGCCCGTTCAGGGGCAGAACGACAGATTTGTACCTCATCAGCTCGGGGGTTGGAACTTGCAACCTTCCGGTTACTAGTCCAACTCTCTAACCACTACGCTACCCTGCCGCCCCGAGATTCTAAGTAATTGATTATAGGTCACAGTGAATGGAGATTCTAAGTAATTGATTATAGGTCAGTGAATGGAGATTCTAAGTAATTGATTATAGGTCAGTGAATGGAGATTCTAAGTAATTGATTATAGGTCACAGTGAATGGAGATTCTAAGTAATTGATTATAGGTCAGTGAATGGAGATTCTAAGTAATTGATTATAGGTCACAGTGAATGGAGATTCTATGTAATTGATTATAGGTCACAGTGAATGGAGATTCTAAGTCATTGATTATAGGTCACAGTGAATGGAGATTCTAAGTCATTGATTATAGGTCACAGTGAATGGAGATTCTAAGTCATTGATTATAGGTCACAGTGAATGGAGATTCTAAGTAATTGATTATAGGTCAGTGAATGGAGATTCTAAGTAATTGATTATAGGTCACAGTGAATGGAGATTCTATGTAATTGATTATAGGTCACAGTGAATGGAGATTCTAAGTCATTGATTATAGGTCACAGTGAATGGAGATTCTAAGTCATTGATTATAGGTCACAGTGAATGGAGATTCTAAGTCATTGATTATAGGTCACAGTGAATGGAGATTCTAAGTCATTGATTATAGGTCACAGTGAAGGCTCCATCTCATCCTGTGAGGTACAGTATGGATTTGACTATGATTGCTGATATCAGAGGAAGCTTGACCTGTGAATTAACATCATGGATCAGAATATGTAGCCCTGCTGAACCCTGCTGATATTAGGCATAACAAGGTATGTAACCCTGCTGAACCCTGCTGATATTAGGCATAACAAGGTATGTAGCCCTGCTGATATAAGGCATAACAAGGTATGTAGGTAGCCCTGCTGAACCCTGCTGGCATAAGGCATAACAAGGTATGTAGCCCTGCTGAACCCTGCTGATATTAGGCATAACAAGGTATGTAGCCCTGCTGATATAAGGCATAACAAGGTATGCAGCCCTGCTGATATAAGGCATAACAAGGTATGTAGCCCTGCTGAACCCTGCTGATATTAGGCATAACAAGGTATGTAGCCCTGCTGAACCCTGCTGGCATAAGGCATAACAAGGTATGTAGCCCTGCTGAACCCTGCTGATATAAGGCATAACAAGGTATGTAGCCCTGCTGATATAAGGCATAACAAGGTATGTAGCCCTGCTGAACCCTGCTGGCATAAGGCATAATAAGGTATGTAACCCTGCTGAACCCTGCTGATATTAGGCATAACAAGGTATGTAGCCCTGCTGATATAAGGCATAACAAGGTATGTAGCCCTGCTGATATAAGGCATAACAAGGTATGTAGCCCTGCTGAACCCTGCTGATATAAGGCATAACAAGGTATGTAGCCCTGCTGAACCCTGCTGGCATAAGGCATAATAAGGTATGTAGCCCTGCTGAACCCTGCTGGCATAAGGCATAATAAGGTATGTAGCCCTGCTGAACCCTGCTGATATAAGGCATAACAAGGTATGTAGCCCTGCTGATATAAGGCATAACAAGGTATGTAGCCCTGCTGATATAAGGCATAACAAGGTATGTAGCCCTGCTGAACCCTGCTGGCATAAGGCATAACAAGGTATGTAGCCCTGCTGAACCCTGCTGATATTAGGCATAACAAGGTATGTAGCCCTGCTGAACCCTGCTGGCATAAGGCATAACAAGGTATGTAACCCTGCTGAACCCTGCTGGCATAAGGCATAATAAGGTATGTAGCCCTGCTGATATAAGGCATAACAAGGTATGTAGCCCTGCTGAACCCTGCTGATATTAGGCATAACAAGGTATGTAGCCCTGCTGAACCCTGCTGGCATAAGGCATAACAAGGTATGTAGCCCTGCTGATATAAGGCATAACAAGGTATGTAGCCCTGCTGAACCCTGCTGGCATAAGGCATAATAAGGTATGTAGCCCTGCTGGCATAAGGCATAACAAGGTATGTAGCCCTGCTGGCATAAGGCATAATAAGGTATGTAGCCCTGCTGGCATAAGGCATAACAAGGTATGTAGCCCTGCTGGCATAAGGCATAACAAGGTATGTAGCCCTGCTGGCATAAGGCATAATAAGGTATGTAGCCCTGCTGGCATAAGGCATAACAAGGTATGTAGCCCTGCTGAACCCTGCTGGCATAAGGCATAACAAGGTATGTAGCCCTGCTGGCATAAGGCATAATAAGGTATGTAGCCCTGCTGGCATAAGGCATAACAAGGTATGTAGCCCTGCTGGCATAAGGCATAATAAGGTATGTAGCCCTGCTGGCATAAGGCATAACAAGGTATGTAGCCCTGCTGGCATAAGGCATAACAAGGTAGCCCTGCTGGCATAAGGCATAATAAGGTATGTAGCCCTGCTGGCATAAGGCATAACAAGGTATGTAGCCCTGCTGGCATAAGGCATAATAAGGTATGTAGCCCTGCTGGCATAAGGCATAATAAGGTATGTAGCCCTGCTGGCATAAGGCATAATAAGGTATGTAGCCCTGCTGGCATAAGGCATAATAAGGTATGTAGCCCTGCTGATATAAGGCATAACAAGGTATGTAGCCCTGCTGATATAAGGCATAACAAGGTATGTAGCCCTGCTGATATAAGGCATAACAAGGTATGTAACCCTGCTGAACCCTGCTGGCATAAGGCATAACAAGGTATGTAGCCCTGCTGATATAAGGCATAACAAGGTATGTAGCCCTGCTGATATAAGGCATAACAAGGTATGTAGCCCTGCTGAACCCTGCTGGCATAAGGCATAATAAGGTATGTAGCCCTGCTGATATTAGGCATAACAAGGTATGTAGCCCTGCTGAACCCTGCTGGCATAAGGCATAATAAGGTATGTAACCCTGCTGAACCCTGCTGGCATAAGGCATAATAAGGTATGTAGTCTGTCCATTAAACTCCATTGGATTTCAACCTTGAATGGGAATGAGGTGTGGCTACGAGTATTAGTGGTTAAATACATAATGATAATACTGAGCTGCATGTACAATACTACTGAGCTAACACGCAGTGGAGATTAGTGAATACTTTTACTCATTTTACTTTGAGGTTTTGTCCAAGCACCATCCAGAACTTATCTTTCAATTCATCACAGTACACGTGGCTCTGTTTGTCATTGTTTTAACAGAGACGTAACAGACACTAACAAACTAGTTAACCACTGCACACTAACAAACTAGTTAACCACTGCACACTAACAAACTAGTTAACCACTGCACACTAACAAACTAGTTAACCACTGCACACTAACAAACTAGTTAACCACTGCACACTAACAAACTAGTTAACCACTGCACACTAACAAACTAGTTAACCACTGCACACGAACAAACTAGTTAACCACTGCACACTAACAAACTAGTTAACCACTGCACACTAACAAACTAGTTAACCACTGCACACTAACAAACTAGTTAACCACTGCACACTAACAAAATGAATTGGCCTCCCATTGCACAGAGGACTGAACTCACTGAACTCACTGATATGGCTACTAACAACAGTTTGAATCACCCCACTATGCAATAATGCACTTACCTTCCCCTGTGTAGAAATCCTGCAGCCATAATGATGTCCATAGTAGTTACGGTGAACAGGAATCTATCAGCCATAAGGCTGTCCATAGAAGTAATGGTGAACAGGAATCTATCAGCCATAAGGGTGCCCATAGTAGTAATGGTGAACAGGAATCTATCAGCCATAAGGCTGTCCATAGTAGTAATGGTGAACAGGAATCTATCAGCCATAAGGGTGCCCATAGTAGTAATGGTGAACAGGAATCTATCAGCCATAAGGCTGTCCATAGTAGTAATGGTGAACAGGAATCTATCAGCCATAAGGGTGCCCATAGTAGTAATGGTGAACAGGAATCTATCAGCCATAAGGCTGTCCATAGTAGTAATGGTGAACAGGAATCTATCAGCCATAAGGCTGCCCATAGTAGTAATGGTGAACAGGAATCTATCAGCCATAATGATGTCCATAGTAGTAATGGTGAACAGGAATCTATCAGCCATAATGATGTCCATAGTAGTAATGGTGAACAGGAATCTATCAGCCATAAGGCTGTCCATAGTAGTAATGGTGAACAGGAATCTATCAGCCATAAGGCTGTCCATAGTAGTAATGGTGAACAGGAATCTATCAGCCATAAGGCTGTCCATAGTAGTAATGGTGAACAGGAATCTATCAGCCATAAGGCTGTCCATAGTAGTAATGGTGAACAGGAATCTATCAGCCATAATGATGTCCATAGTAGTTACGGTGAACAGGAATCTATCAGCCATAAGGCTGTCCATAGTAGTAATGGTGAACAGGAATCTATCAGCCATAAGGGTGCCCATAGTAGTAATGGTGAACAGGAATCTATCAGCCATAAGGCTGTCCATAGTAGTAATGGTGAACAGGAATCTATCAGCCATAAGGGTGCCCATAGTAGTAATGGTGAACAGGAATCTATCAGCCATAAGGCTGTCCATAGTAGTAATGGTGAACAGGAATCTATCAGCCATAATGATGTCCATAGTAGTAATGATGAACAGGAATCTATCAGCCATAAGGCTGCCCATAGTAGTAATGGTGAACAGGAATCTATCAGCCATAAGGCTGTCCATAGTAGTAATGGTGAACAGGAATCTATCAGCCATAAGGCTGTCCATAGTAGTAATGGTGAACAGGAATCTATCAGCCATAAGGCTGTCCATAGTAGTAATGGTGAACAGGAATCTATCAGCCATAAGGCTGCCCATAGTAGTAATGGTGAACAGGAATCTATCAGCCATAATGATGTCCATAGTAGTTACGGTGAACAGGAATCTATCAGCCATAAGGCTGTCCATAGTAGTAATGGTGAACAGGAATCTATCAGCCATAAGGCTGCCCATAGTAGTAATGGTGAACAGGAATCTATCAGCCATAAGGCTGTTCATAGAAGTAATGGTGAACAGGAATCTATCAGCCATAAGGCTGCCCATAGTAGTAATGGTGAACAGGAATCTATCAGCCATAAGGCTGCCCATAGTAGTAATGGTGAACAGGAATCTATCAGCCATAAGGCTGTTCATAGAAGTAATGGTGAACAGGAATCTATCAGCCATAAGGGTGCCCATAGTAGTAATGGTGAACAGGAATCTATCAGCCATAAGGCTGTCCATAGTAGTAATGGTGAACAGGAATCTATCAGCCATAAGGCTGCCCATAGTAGTAATGGTGAACAGGAATCTATCAGCCATAAGGCTGTCCATAGTAGTAATGGTGAATAGGAATAATGTCAGTGGTTTTCAATCTACAGGTCACGCTTTAGGAATGTTTTTGCATTGGTTTCAACAGAGCACTTCACTTCCTACCTCGTAAAAAAATGTCAACATTGGTCAATGAACAATGACTATGGTGTGAGTGATGTCTATCCAGCCGCTAACAGGTTCCCTATAGCAGTACCAGTGAATAGGAATCCTGTCATTAGTTCTCTGTCAGGGTGATAATTGGCGAGGTCAGCTGCAGTTGACATGTACTTGTCCTGCTAAATGCTATCAAACAGATCTGAACAGCCCAGAGGGAGGAGAGGAGAGGAGAAGAGAAGAGGAGAGGGGCTCCTAGTGAGCTGACCGGGAACCTGCCTGCCTGGTCACTATAAAATAGCACGCTTGCTGAAACAGTAACTGCCTCGTCCACACTTCCAATCTACCTCTGGACTGTAAGGAGTAGATACAGTTTAGCTGTAGCTAGATACTTATGATTCAGACATGTCCTGTAGTTGATACATACTGCTACATAACAGTTCATGTAAGACATTCTCATTTGCTGTTGTAGCTACACGAGTTGGAGGAAGATGTGACATATATAGTATAGTATTTGGTAACACACTGGATGTGTTTTATGTCACATACAGTATATATAGAAATATGAAACCCTCGGCCTTATGGGATATTGGGCATGTTAGAGACGTTATGACGGCAGCTTTGAGTGGTTATTTTCCTCTTTCCTCCTCTGTCTATATTGTTCTAAGGCCGCCTCAGCCCATCTGGATTCCCCCGGGGGCAGAACTAACAGATGCAGCAAACAGGAAGTCCATCTCAACCAGAGAAAAGCTGCGTTCAGGCACGGTTTTACTTTGAAAATCATGCAGCTACTTGACGAGTCATCAAGCAAACAGAAGATTTTGTATGGCATTATTTTAGCATAATATATGTAAATATTTGTCCCTGATAAATACTAATTTCCCCTTGCAGAACAATGTGCTGAGATTAATTTAACACGGTTTTGTAAATCCTTTCTGAATGATGTTATATTGGTTCTAGCCCCATGCAGCAAGGCAATATATCTTAATCTAGTTCAATGATTTTCCCACAATCCTTTGCGTTATAGGGAAATGAATAAGTCATGCATGAAATGATCATTCGACCATAAACAGTGGAATCCATATGTTGCCTAAAGGCCTATAGGTCTGTATCGTTGTGGGGGATCCACTATAGGAGGTCACCACACCTCTCCACGTCTCTATTCCTGTTACACCTCTCCACATCTCTATTCCTGTTACACCTCTCCACGTCTCTATTCCTGTTACACCTCTCCACGTCTCTATTCCTGTTACACCTCTCCACGTCTCTATTCCTGTTACACCTCTCCACGTCTCTGTTCCTGTTACACCTCCACCGCGTAAAGGCCCATAGGTCTGTATCGTTGTGGGGGATCCACTATAGGAGGTCACCACACCTCTCCACTTCTCTATTCCTGTTACACCTCTCCACGTCTCTATTCCTGTTACACCTCCACCGCGTAAAGGCCCATAGGTCTGTATCGTTGTGGGGGATCCACTATAGGAGGTCACCACACCTCTCCACGTCTCTATTCCTGTTACACCTCTCCACGTCTCTATTCCTGTTACACCTCCACCGCGTAAAGGCCCATAGGTCTGTATCGTTGTGGGGGATCCACTATAGGAGGTCACCACACCTCTCCACGTCTCTATTCCTGTTACACCTCTCCACGTCTCTATTCCTGTTACACCTCCACCGCGTAAAGGCCCATAGGTCTGTATCGTTGTGGGGGATCCACTATAGGAGGTCACCAAAATGTCTCCACATAATAGTGTGTGTGTACAAGTATTTGTACAGTAGTCATTTGTCAGTTTGTATTATCGTGCAATGTAAAAAAATATTGAGTTATTTTAACTAAATATTATTAAAGACATGCTCCAGTACTTTGGCGACTAAGAAAGTACTTTTTAAACCTCCCGCTTTGAGCTGGATGTGTGTTGGTTATACATCAACTATGAGCAAAATTTCCAGTAAGCCAGGAAATCCTTTTGAAAGTGAATGTTTACTTGAAGCTATGCCGCTCCATTTACCCTACATCCCCCAACCTCTGTTCCTGTTACACCTCCATGTCTCTGTTCCTGTTACACCTCTCCACATCTCTATTCCTGTTACACCTCTCCAGGTCTCTGTTCCTGTTACACCTCTCCAGGTCTCTGTTCCTGTTACACCTCTCCACGTCTCTATTCCTATTACACCTCTCCAGGTCTCTGTTCCTGTTACACCTCCACATCTCTATTCCTGTTACACCTCTCCACGTCTCTGTTCCTGTTACACCTCTCCACATCTCTATTCCTGTTACACCTCTCCACGTCTCTGTTCCTGTTCCACCTCTCCAGGTCTCTGTTCCTGTTACACCTCTCCACATCTCTATTCCTGTTACACCTCTCCAGGTCTCTATTCCTATTACACCTCTCCAGGTCTCTGTTCCTGTTACACCTCTCCAGGTCTCTATTCCTATTACACCTCTCCACATCTCTATTCCTGTTACACCTCTCCACGTCTCTGTTCCTGTTCCACCTCTCCAGGTCTCTGTTCCTGTTACACCTCTCCACGTCTCTATTCCTATTACACCTCTCCACATCTCTATTCCTGTTACACCTCTCCAGGTCTCTGTTCCTGTTACACCTCTCCACGTCTCTATTCCTATTACACCTCTCCAGGTCTCTGTTCCTGTTACACCTCTCCACGTCTCTATTCCTATTACACCTCTCCAGGTCTCTGTTCCTGTTACACCTCCACATCTCTATTCCTGTTACACCTCTCCACGTCTCTGTTCCTGTTACACCTCTCCACATCTCTATTCCTGTTACACCTCTCCACGTCTCTGTTCCTGTTCCACCTCTCCAGGTCTCTGTTCCTGTTACACCTCTCCACGTCTCTATTCCTGTTACACCTCCACATCTCTATTCCTGTTACACCTCTCCAGGTCTCTGTTCCTGTTACACCTCCACATATCTATTCCTGTTCCACCTCTCCAGGTCTCTGTTCCTGTTACACCTCTCCACGTCTCTATTCCTGTTACACCTCTCCACGTCTCTGTTCCTGCTTCACCTCTCCAGGTCTCTGTTCCTGTTACACCTCTCCAGGTCTCTGTTCCTGTTACACCTCCAGGTCTCTGTTCCTGTTACACCTCCAGGTCTCTGTTCCTGTTACACCTCCAGGTCTCTGTTCCTGTTACACCTCTCCAGGTCTCTGTTCCTGTTCCACCTCTCCAGGTCTCTGTTCCTGTTCCACCTCTCCAGGTCTCTGTTCCTGTTACACCTCCAGGTCTCTGTTCCTGTTCCATCTCTCCAGGTCTCTGTTCCTGTTCCACCTCTCCAGGTCTCTGTTCCTGTTCCACCTCTCCAGGTCTCTGTTCCTGTTACACCTCCAGGTCTCTGTTCCTGTTACAACACCACGTCTCTGTTAATAACGGATTTCACCTTTATTGCTACAATCTGCTCTTCAAAGTAAATCTCAGTTCTTGCTGACAGCACACTCATAAAAAACATGTATTTATGATTTATTAAGGAGTAACAGTAAAACAGAGTAACATGCCCTACCAACATTAGACTATTATGCCAAAATAAAAACGTTGCTTAAATAAGTACATGAAATCAATGATGAGAGAAACAGTCAGATGAACTGATAGTTGACATGTTGACGTGGTGGCGTAGCAGGAAGATCCTCCAAGAGATCTTGAGATCAAATCCAAGTTGAGGAGTTGTTGAATAATAATTACAGTAACAATGATCATGCGCAATCTAATCATGTATGTCAATGTGTCTCAAATATCTCAGTTGAAAACATTGTATGTTAAAAATAACACTTCCATCAGAACCCGGGCGGTGATGTCATAGTGGCAGGTTGGGAGGGAGTGGAAGGCTATCTGCTAATTACAGTGCTTTGTTCTGCGTTCCTTTAGTGATATGTGTGCCTCGGGCTGCCTCACCATTCTTGACATTCACATCAATAGCAGTTTGAGGATGATGTCTTTCCTGCAACACCAACATCACATCTCAAACCACCTTCCCTCCCTGATTGATTTGAAATTCTACTACTATTTGTGATGAAAGCGAGGGCTACAAACAGTGAAAAGTCAGAGATGTAGAGATCTTGGCAAGATACAAAACTGTAAGCAGTACCAGTAGGCTAAGACAGTAGGCTACGTAGCTACATCTGCTGTAAGATTCTCTCTACATTATCATTTAAATCCCTTTATTAATTAAGACATCATTTCACAACATCTTCCACTTGTCATGACATAAAGCGCATATTAGTTGACAACCCTTGGCACATGAAGACCGCTACTGAATACTGATCTTCCTAGAGGCCGCATAGAGAGTTCCCATAGTTTAACCACATAACATGCCTGGTCTGAAAGGAATTGAGACATTTACAGGTGTTTAATCAACATACTTATCAGTGTTTTAAATATGAAATATAAAGGAGAAACAAGACAACAATAAATGCACGTATGTATTGTTTAGTGTCGGCTCTCTATTCTACTTCCTCGACAAGTGTTGGCAAAACAGCTTTAGGGGCAAAGGATTTCCTGGTTTCTTTCCTTTTGGGATTGACTTCAGCTGTGAGCCTCCCCTCACCCTGTCTCAGATCGTGGTGCAGAGTGATAAATTACACCCCGAGATTAAAGCAATTTACTGTACAGCTTCGTCGCTGCAGAGCCGCGTCTTATCAATATCAGGGACTTTGCTGGTGAATTATACTTTGATCATGGCAGCCATCTTTTTTTCCCATTAGGCGCCAAGCCAAGTCTAGCCTGGTGGAAAATTGTACAAGCAACTGTCTGTGTGAAAGATTGCAAACGTCAAATAGATGTTTCCCCGCGAGAGAGGCAGTGTTAACAAGGGCCGAATCTGGCGCACTTACATTACATTCACTGCTGTAGTAGAAGGAATCCAAGAGAGGAGCGACAAAGTGAACTCGAAAAGCTTCAATAACAAACTCAGCAAAAAAATAAACGTCCTCTCACTGTCAACTACGTTTATTTTCAGCAAACTTAACACGTGTAAATATTTGTATGAACATGACAAGATTCAACAACTGAGACATAAACTGAACAAGTTCCACAGACACGTGACTAACATAAATGGAATAATGTGTCCCTGAACAAAGGGGGGGTTAAAAGTAACAGTCAGTATCATTAAGTACTACATCTCCTCCTCATGGACTGCACCAGATTTGCCAGTTCTTGATGTGAGATGTTTCCCCACTCTTTCCCCAAGGCACCTGGGGGGAATGGCCCTAGCCCTCACCCTCCGATCCAACAGGTCCCAGACATTTCTGGGGGAATGGCCCTAGCCCTCACCCTCCGACCCAACAGGTCCCAGACATTTCTGGGGGAATGGCCCTAGCCCTCACCCTCCGATCCAACAGGTCCCAGACATTTCTGGGGGGAATGGCCCTAGCCCTCACCCTCCGACCCAACAGGTCCCAGACATTTCTGGGAGAATGGCCCTAGCCCTCACCCTCTGATCCAACAGGTCCCAGACAATTCTGGGGGAATGGCCCTAGCCCTCACCCTCCGATCCAACAGGTCCTAGACATTTCTGGGGGAATGGCCCTAGCCCTCACCCTCCGATCCAACAGGTCCCAGACATTTCTGGGGGAATGGCCCTAGCCCTCACCCTCCGACCCAACAGGTCCCAGACATTTCTGGGAGAATGGCCCTTGCCCTCATCCTCCGATCCAACAGGTCCCAGACATGCTCAATGGGATTGAGATCCGTGCTCTTCACTGGCCATGACAGAACACTGACATTCCTGTCTTGCAGGAAATCATGCACAGAACGAGCAGTATGGCTGGTGGCATTGACATGTCAGGATGAGCCTGCAGGAAGGGTACCACATGAGGGAGGAGGATGTCTTCCCTGTTACGCACAGCGTTGAGATTGCCTGCAATGACAACAAGCTCAGTACGATGATGCTGTGAAACACCGCCCCAGACCATGATGGACCCTCCACCTCCAAATCGATTTCACTCCAGAGTACAGGCCTCGGTGTAGCGCTCATTCCTTCGATGATGAACGCAAATCCGACCATCACCCCTGGTGAGACAGAACCACAACTCGTCAGTGAAGAGCACTTTTTGCAAGTCCTGTCTGGTCCAGTGATGGTGGGTTTGTGCCCTTAGGCAACATTGTTGCCGGTGATGTCTGGTGAGGACCTGCCTTACAACAGGCCTACAAGCCCTCAGTCCAGCCTCTCTCTGCCTATTGCGGACAGTCTGAGCACTGATGGAGGGATTGTGCGTTCCTGGTGTAACTCGGGCAGTTGTTGTTGCTATCCTGTACCTGTCCCACAGGTGTGATGTTAGGATGTACCGATCCTGTGCAGGTGTTGTTACACGTGGTCTGCCACTGCGAGGACGATCGGTTGTCTCCCTGTAGTGCTGTTTTAGGCGTCTCACTTTGCAATTTATTGCCCTGGACAAGTCTGCAGTCCTCATGCCTCCTTGAAACATGCCTAAGGCATGTTCACACAGATGAGCAGCGACCCTGGGCATCTTTCTTTTGGTGTTTTTCAGAGTCAGTAGAAAGGCCTCTTTCGTGTCCTAAGTTTTCATAACTGTGACCTTGATCGCCTACCGTCTGTAAGCTGTTAGTGTTTTAACGACCGTTCCACAGGTGCATGTTCATTAATTGTTTATGGTTCATTGAACAAGCATGGGAAACAGTGTTTAAACCCTTTACAATGAAGATCTGTGAAGTTATTTAGTTTTTTTTAAATTATCTTTGAAAGACAGGGTCCTGAAAAAGTGTCACGTTCTGACCTTTATTTCCTGTGTTTTTGTATTTAGTTAGTATGGTCAGGGCGTGAGTTGGGTGGGCAGTCTATGTTTGTTTTTCTATGTTTTGGTTATTTCTATGTTTTCGGCCTAGTATGGTTCTCAATCAGAGGCAGGTGTCATTAGTTGTCTCTGATTGAGAATCATACTTAGGTGGCCTGGGTTTCACTGTGTGTTTGTGGGTGATTGTTCCTGTCTCTGTGTGTGCACCAGATAGGACTGTTTTGAGTTTCACATTTCTTGTTTTTTTTGTTAGTTTGTTCATGTGTACCTTTACGCATTAAAAAAGTACCATGGACAATTACCACGCCGCGTATTGGTCCTCTGATCCGTTTCGCCTCTCCTCTTCGGAAGAAGAGGAGGAAATTCATTACAGAATCACCCACCAAAATCGGACCAAGCGGCGTGGTAAAGGACAGCGACGACAGCAGCAGCAGCATCAACAACAGAGGCCACCATCACAGGACTCCTGGACATGGGAGCAGATACTGAACGGAGAGGGACCCTGGGCACGGGCTGGGGAAAATCGCAGCCCCAAAGCAGAGCTGGAGGCAGCGAAAGCTGAGCGGCGGCAATATGAGGAGCCAGCACGGCAGTGCGACAGGTACGAGAGGCAGCCCCAAATTTTTTTTTTTTTTTTTTTTGGGGGGCACACGAGGTGTGGTACTAAGCCAGGTAGCAGACCTGAGCTCACTCCTCGTGCTTATGATAAGCAGCGCATTACTGGTCAGGCACCGTGTTATGCGGTTGAGCGCACGGTGTCGCCAGTGCGTGTCCATAGCCCGGTGCGCTATAGGGCAGCCCCCGAAAGTGCCATGCGAGTGTGGGCATTGAGCCAGGGCGTATGGTGCCTGCTCAGCGGGTCTGGTCGCCGGTACGCAGTCTTGGTCCAGGTTATCCTGCGCCGGCTCTGCGTGCTGTGTCTCCGGGGCGCTGGGAGGGTGCAGTGCGTCCTCTGCCTGCGCTCCGCTCGTACCGGGCAACTGTGGGAGTAGAGCCTAGGGGAGAGGTGCGTGTAGTAAGCACTAGATCTCCCGTGCTTACCCACAGCCCGGTTCAACCTGTGCCTGCACTCTGGAGGGTCCGGGCTAGAGTATTTGTCCAGCCTGGGGAAGTGGTGCCAACGTTGCGCACCAGAGCTCCAGTGCTCCCTCACAGCCCGGTCTTTCAGGCTCCTCCTAACACCAAGCCTCCTGAAGGTCTCCCCAGCCTGGTGGTTCCTGTGGCAGCCCCACGCACCAGGCTGTCTCTCAGTCTCCTCCCTGCAGGTGCTCCCGCCTGTCCGGCGCCGCTGCCGGAGCCTCCCGCCTGTCCGGCGCCGCTGCCGGAGCGTCCCGCCTGTCCGGCGCCACTGCCGGAGCCTCCCGCCTGTCCGGCGCCGCTGCCGGAGCCTCCCGCCTGTCCGGCGCCACTGCCGGAGCCTCCCGCCTGTCCGGCGCCACTGCCGGGCCTCCCGCCTGTCCGGCGCCGCTGCCGGAGCGTCCCGCCTGTCCGGCGCCACTGCCGGAGCCTCCCGCCTGTCCGGCGCCGCTGCCGGAGCCTCCCGCCTGTCCGGGGCGCCGCTGCCGGAGCCCCTCAGCCCAGAGGCGCCAGAGCCCCTCAGCCCAGAGGCGCCAGAGCCCCTCAGCCCAGAGGCGCCAGAGCCCCTCAGCCCAGAGGCGCCAGAGCCCCTGCCTCTCTGTCCAGAGCTTCTGTCCCTCTGTCCCGAGCTGCCCCTCTGTCCAGTGGGGTCATTGAGAGGGGTTGCCATGGTGAGAAGGCCACGGAGGCGGACAATAAAGCGGACTAAGACAATGGTGAAGTGGGGTCCGCGTCCCGCGCCAGAACCGCCACCGCGGACAGACGCCCACCCAGACCCTCCCCTATAGGTCAAGGTTTTGCGGCCGGAGTCCGCACCTTTGGGGGGGGGGTACTGTCACGTTCTGACCTTTATTTCCTGTGTTTTTGTATTTAGTTAGTATGGTCAGGGCGTGAGTTGGGTGGGCAGTCTATGTTTGTTTTTCTATGTTTTGGTTATTTCTATGTTTCGGCCTAGTATGGTTCTCAATCAGAGGCAGGTGTCATTAGTTGTCTCTGATTGAGAATCATACTTAGGTGGCCTGGGTTTCACTGTGTGTTTGTGGGTGATTGTTCCTGTCTCTGTGTGTGCACCAGATAGGACTGTTTTGAGTTTCACATTTCTTGTTTTTTTTTGTTAGTTTGTTCATGTGTACCTTTACGCATTAAAAAAGTACCATGGACAATTACCACGCCGCGTATTGGTCCTCTGATCCGTTTCGCCTCTCCTCTTCGGAAGAAGAGGAGGAAATTCATTACAAAAAGGGACGTTTATTTTTTTCCCCCTGAGTTTAAATAACACACTACAACATATGTAAATTGAAAAATATGCAAACCTGTTAATCAAATCAGTCCCACTCTGCCACGTCTGTTTGAACAAATATGTTTATGTGGATCGTTAAAAGGTGGATATTATCCTTCCAAAACAACTGGGGCTGGTCTATGGGTCGTGGTCAAAAGTAGTGCACTACCCTGTGGACCCTGGTCAAAAGTAGTGCACTACACTATGGACCCTGGTCAAAAGTAGTGCACTACCCTATGGACCCTGGTCAAAAGTAGTGCACTACACTATGGACCCTGGTCAAAAGTATTGCACTACCCTATGGACCCGGGTCAAAAGTAGTGCACTACACTATGGACCCTGGTCAAAAGTAGTGCACTACCCTGTAGACCCTGGTCAAAAGTAGTGCACTACACTATGGACCCTGGTCAAAAGTAGTGCACTACCCTATGGACCCTGGTCAAAAGTAGTGCACTACCCTATGGACCCTGGTCAAAAGTAGTGCACTACACTATGGACCCTGGTCAAAAGTAGTGCACTACCCTATGGACCCGGGTCAAAAGTAGTGCACTACCCTATGGACCCTGGTCAAAAGTAGTGCACTACACTATGGACCCTGGTCAAAAGTAGTGCACTACCCTGTAGACCCTGGTCAAAAGTAGTGCACTACACTATGGACCCTGGTCAAAAGTAGTGCACTACCCTGTAGACCCTGGTCAAAAGTAGTGCACTACACTATGGACCCTGGTCAAAAGTAGTGCACTACACTATGGACCCTGGTCAAAAGTAGTGCACTACCCTATGGACCCTGGTCAAAAGTAGTGCACTACACTATGGACCCTGGTCAAAAGTAGTGCACTACCCTATGGACCCTGGTCAAAAGTAGTGCACTACACTATGGACCCTGGTCAAAAGTAGTGCACTACACTATGGACCCTGGTCAAAAGTAGTGCACTACCCTATGGACCCGGGTCAAAAGTAGTGCACTACCCTATGGACCCGGGTCAAAAGTAGTGCACTACACTATGGACCCTGGTCAAAAGTAGTGCACTACCCTATGGACCCTGGTCAAAAGTAGTGCACTACCCTATGGACCCGGGTCAAAAGTAGTGCACTACACTATGGACCCTGGTCAAAAGTAGTGCACTACCCTATGGACCCTGGTCAAAAGTAGTGCACTACACTATGGACCCTGGTCAAAAGTAGTGCACTACCCTGTAGACCCTGGTCAAAAGTAGTGCACTACACTATGGACCCTGGTCAAAAGTAGTGCACTACTCTATGGACCCGGATCAAAAGTAGTGCACTACTCTATGGACCCGGGTCAAAAGTAGTGCACTACCCCTTTGGGACCTGATCAAAAATAGTGCACTATAGAGGAAATAGGGTGCCATTTGAGATGCAGAACGGATCTGTATCCATTGGGCAGCTACAATACGTAACAATAGTCTCTCAGTGGCCTAGTTAATATATTTATAAGATGCTTGGAATGACTGGTCCAGCATAACATTGTGGTCTAGAGTAACCTCCATCAAATGGCATATGTTTTGTTTTTCCGATTCTACGATCCTTCTGGTCACGAGAGGACTGAGCACTTAAAGTGGTACGGTTGTTATTTATTGCAACAGTAGTGACCGATAATAATGTGTGTGCTTGCTGTTTCACAGTAATATTCGTCAAAAACTGATATATTTTTGGGGATACTGTGGAGGTGTGCCACTGTGCTGCTGTTCTGTAGGAAATGTTATTGCTTTTCATTTAATATAATAATAATATAATATATATGCCATTTAGCTGACGCTTTTATCCAAAGCGACTTACAGTCATGTGTGCATATATTCTACGTATGGGTGGTCCCGGGAATCGAACCCACTACCCTGGCGTTACAAGGGCCATGCTCTACCAACTGAGCCACAGAAGGACCACAATTGTGGCTTTGCAGATAGGAAAGATAAACCGAGCCCCAAGGTGGTGATACTTTATTAGGGCATAGTGTTGAGTCCTCTGGAATGACACTGGGAATGTGTTCTAAATGGTACCCTATTGCCTTTATAGTGAATTACTTTTGACCAGGGCCCACAGGGTTAGGGTCCACAGGGTTAGGGCCCACAGGGTTAGGGCCCACAGGGTTAGGGTCCACAGGGTTAGGGTCCACAGGGTTAGGGTCCACAGGGTAGTGCATTACTTTTGACCAGGGCCCACAGGGTTAGGGTCCATAGGGTTAGGGCCCACAGGGTTAGGGCCCACAGGGTAGTGTATTACTTTTGACCAGGGCCCACAGGGTTAGGGTCCACAGGGTAGTGCATTACTTTTGACCAGGGCCCACAGGGTTAGGGCCCACAGGGTTAGGGCCCACAGGGTTAGGGTCCACAGGGTTAGGGCCCACAGGGTTAGGGCCCACAGGGTTAGGCTCCATAGGGTTAGGGTCCATAGGGTTAGGGTCCACAGGGTTAGGGTGCACAGGGTAGTGTATTACTTTTGACCAGGGCCCACAGGGTTAGGGCCCACAGGGTAATGCATTACTTTTGACCAGAGCCCACAGGGTTAGGGTCCATAGGGTTAGGGTCCATAGGGTTAGGGCCCACAGGGTTAGGGCCCACAGGGTAGTGCATTACTTTTGACCAGGGCCCACAGGGTAGTGCATTACTTTTGACCAGGGCCCACGGGGTTAGGGTCCACAGGGTAGTGCATTACTTTTCACCAGGGTCCACAGGGTAGTGAATTACTTTTGACCAGGGCCCACAAGGTTAGGGTCCATGGGGTCCATAGGGTTAGGGCCCACGGGGTTAGGGTTCATGGGGTCCATAGGGTTAGGGTCCACAGGGTTAGGGTCCATGGGGTCCACAGGGTTAGGGTCCATAGGGTTAGGGTCCATAGGGCTAGGGTCCATGGGGTCCATAGTGTTAGGGCCCACAGGGTTAGGGTCCATAGGGTCCATAGGGTTAGGGTCCATAGGGTCCACAGTGTTAGGGTCCATGGGGTCCATAGAGTTAGGGCCCACAGGGTTAGGGTCCATAGAGTCCATAGGGTTAGGGCCCACACGGTTAGGGTCCATGGGGTACATAGGGTCAGGGCCCACGGGGTTAGGGTCCATAGGGTTAGGGCCCACGGGGTTAGGGTCCATAGGGTTAGGGTCCATAGGGTCAGGGCCCACGGGGTTAGGGTCCATAGAGTTAGGGCCCACGGGGTTAGGGTCCATAGGGTTAGGGCCCACGGGGTTAGGGTCCATAGGGTTAGGGCCCATGGGGTTAGGGTCAATAGGGTTAGGGTCCATAGGGTCCATAGGGTTAGGGTCCACAAGGTTAGGGTCCATAGTTATTATACCCCCTATAGGTGATAGTGTTATTATACATAGTCTACAGGTGATAGTCAAAATCAAATCAAATGTATTTATATAGCCCTTCGTACATCACCTGATATCTCAAAGTGCTGTACAGAAACCCAGCCTAAAACCCCAAACAGCAAGCAATGCAGGTGTAGAAGCACGGTGGCTTGGAAAAACTCCCTAGAAAGGCCAAAACCTAGGAAGAAACCTAGAGAGGAACCAGGCTATGTGGGGTGGCCATTCCTCTTCTGCCTGTGTCGGGTGGAGATTATAACAGAACATGGCCAAGATGTTGAAATGTTCATAAATGACCAGCATGGTCGAATAATAATAAGGCAGAACAGTTGAGACTGGAGCAGCAGCACGGTCAGGTGGACTGGGGACAGCAAGGAGTCATCATGTCAGGTAGTCCTGGGGCATGGTCCTAGGGCTCAGGTCAGTTGAAACTGGAGCAGCAGCACGGCCCGGTGGACTGGGGACAGCAAGGAGTCATCATGTCAGGTAGTCCTGGGGCATGGTCCTAGGGCTCAGGTCCTCTGAGAGAGAGAAAGAAAGAGAGAAGGGGAGAATTAGAGAACGCACACTTAGATTCACACAGGACACCGAATAGGACAGGAGAAGTACTCCAGATATAACAAACTGACCCTAGCCCCCCGACACATAAACTACTGCTGCATAAATACTGGAGGCTGAGACAGGAGGGGTCGGGAGACACTGTGGCCCCATCCGAGGACACCCCCGGACAGGGCCAAACAGGAAGGATAACCCCACCCACTTTGCAGAAGCACAGCCCCCACACCACTAGAGGGATATCTTCAACCACCAACTTACCATCCTGAGACAAGGCTGAGTATAGCCCACAAAGATCTCCGTCATGGCACAACCCAAGGGGGGGCGCCAACCCAGACAGGATGACCACATCAGTGAATCAACCCACTCAGGTGACGCACCCCTTCCAGGGACGGCATGAGAGAGCCCCAGTAAGCCAGTGACTCAGCCCCTGTAATAGGGTTAGAGGCAGAGAATCCCAGTGGAAAGAGGGGAACCGGCCAGGCAGAGACAGCAAGGGCGGTTCGTTGCTCCAGAGCTTTTCCGTTCACCTTCCCGGACAGGGCCAAACAGGAAGGATATAACCCCACCCACTTTGGTGGGTAGTGTTATTATACCCCCTATAGGTCATAGTGTTATTATACATAGTCTATAGGTGATAGTGTTATTATACATAGTCTATAGGTGATAGTGTTATTATACCTCCTATAGGTGATAGTGTTATTATACAAAGTCTATAGGTGATAGTGTTATTATACATAGTCTATAGGTGATAGTGTTATTCTACATACTATAGGTGATAGTGTTATTATACCTCCTATAAGTGATAGTGTTATTATACCTCCTATAGGTGATAGTGTTATTATACCCCCTATAGGTCATAGTGTTATTATACCTCTTATAAGTGATAGTGTTATTATACATAGTCTATAGGTCATAGTGTTATTATACCTCCTATAGGTGATAGTGTTATTACACCTCCTATAGGTGGTAGTGTTATTATACCTCCTATAGGTGATAGTGTTATTCTACATAGTCTATAGGTGATAGTGTTATTATACATCCTACAGGTCATAGTGTTATTATACATCCTATAGGTGATAGTGTTATTATACATAGTCTATAGGTGATAGTGTTATTATACATCCTATAGGTGATAGTGTTATTATACATAGTCTATAGGTGATAGTGTTATTACACCTCCTATAGGTGGTAGTGTTATTATACCTCCTATAGGTGATAGTGTTATTCTACATAGTCTATAGGTCATAGTGTTATTATACATCCTATAGGTGATAGTGTTATTATAAATCCTATAGGTGATAGTGTTATTCTAAATAATCTATAGGTGATAGTGTTATTATACATCCTATAGGTGATAGTGTTATTATACATAGTCTATAGGTGACAGTGTTATTATACATCGTCTATAGGTGATAGTGCTATTATACATAGTCTATAGGTGATAGTGTTATTATACCTCCTATAGGTCATAGTGTTATTATACCTCCTATAAGTGATAGTGTTATTATACATAATCTATAGATCATAGTGTTATTATACCTCCTATAGGTGATAGTGTTATTCTACATAGTCTATAGGTGATAGTGTTATTATACCCCCTATAGGTGATAGTGTTATTATACATCCTATAAGTTATAGTGTTATTATATATAGTCTATAGGTGATAGTGTTATTATACCTCCTATAGGTCTAGTGTTATTATACCTCCTACAGGTGATAGTGTTATTATATATAGTCTATAGGTGATAGTGTTATTATACATAGTCTATAGGTGATAGTGTTATTATACCCCTATAGGTGATAGTGTTATTATACATAGTCTATAGGTGATAGTGTTATTATACATCCTATAGGTGATAGTGTTATTATACCTCCTATAGGTGATAGTGTTATTATACATAGTCTATAGGTGATAGTGTTATTATACCTCCTATAGGTGATAGTGTTATTATACATAGTCTATAGGTGATAGTGTTATTATACCCCCTATAGGTCATAGTGTTATTATACCTCCTATAAGTGATAGTGTTATTATACATAGTCTATAGGTGATAGTGTTATTATACATCCTATAGGTGATAGTGTTATTATACCTCCTATAGGTGATAGTGTTATTATACCTCCTATAGGTGATAGTGTTAGTATACATAGTATATAGGTGATAGTGTTATTATACCTCTTATAAGTGATAGTGTTATTATACATAGTCTATAGGTCATAGTGTTATTATACCTCCTATAGGTGATAGTGTTATTATACATAGTCTATAGGTCATAGTGTTATTATACCTCCTATAGGTGATAGTGTTATTATACATAGTCTATAGGTGATAGTGTTATTATACATCCTATAGGTGATAGTGTTATTATATATAGTCTATAGGTGATAGTGTTATTATACCTCCTATAGGTCATAGTGTTATTATACCTCTTATAAGTGATAGTGTTATTATACATAGTCTATAGGTCATAGTGTTATTATACCTCGTCTATAGGTGATAGTGTTATTATACATAGTCTATAGGTGACAGTGTTATTATACATAGTCTATAGGTGATAGTGTTATTCTACATAGTCTATAGGTGATAGTGTTATTATACATCCTATAGGTCATAGTGTTATTATACCCCCTATAGGTCATAGTGTTATTATACCTCTTATAGGTGATAGTGTTATTATACATAGTCTATAGGTGATAGTGTTATTCTACATAGTCTATAGGTCATAGTGTTATTATACCTCCTATAGGTGATAGTGTTATTATACCTCCTATAGGTGATAGTGTTATTATACCTCCTATAGGTGATAGTGTTATTATATATAGTCTATAGGTGATAGTGTTATTATACATCCTATAGGTGATAGTGTTATTATACCTCCTATAGGCGATAGTGTTATTATACATAATCTATAGGTGATAGTGTTATTATACCTCCTATAGGTCTAGTGTTATTATACATCCTATAAGTGATAGTGTTATTATATATAGTCTATAGGTGATAGTGTTATTATACATCCTACAGGTCATAGTGTTATTATACATAGTCTATAGGTGATAGTGTTATTATACATCCTATAGGTGATAGTGTTATTATACCTCCTATAGGTGATAGTGTTATTATACATAGTCTATAGGTGATAGTGTTATTATACATAATCTATATGTGATAGTGTTATTATACATAGACTATATGTGATAGTGTTATTATACATAGTCTATAGGTGATAGTGTTATTATACCTCCTATAGGTGATAGTGTTATTATACATAGTCTATAGGTGATAGTGTTATTATACATAATCTATATGTGATATTGTTATTATACATCCTATAGGTCATAGTGTTATTATACCTCCTATAAGTGATAGTGTTATTATACCTCCTATAGGTGATAGTGTTATTATACCTCTTATAAGTGATGGTGTTATTATACATAGTCTATAGGTCATAGTGTTATTCTACATAGTCTATAGGTGATAGTGTTATTATACATAGTCTATAGGTGATAGTGTTATTATACCCCTATAGGTGATAGTGTTATTATACCCCCTATAGGTGATAGTGTTATTATACCTCCTATAGGTGATAGTGTTATTATACATAGTCTATAGGTGATAGTGTTATTATACCTCCTATAGGTGATAGTGTTATTATACATAGTCTATAGGTGATAGTGTTATTATACCTCCTATAGGTGATAGTGTTATTATACCTCCTATAGGTGATAGTGTTATTATACATAGTCTATAGGTGATAGTGTTATTATACCTCCTATAGGTGATAGTGTTATTATACCTCCTATAGGTCTAGTGTTATTATACATCCTATAGGTGATAGTGTTATTATACCTCCTATAGGTGATAGTGTTATTATACCTCCTATAGGTGATAGTGTTATTATACATAGTCTATAGGTGATAGTGTTATTATACATAGTCTATAGGTGATAGTTTTATTATACATCCTATAGGTGATAGTCTATAGGTGACAGTTTTATTATATATCCTATAGGTGATAGTGTTATTATACCTCCTATAAGTGATAGTGTTATTATATCTCCTATCGGTGATAGTGTTATTATACATAGTCTATAGGTGATATTGTTATTATACCTCCTATAAGTGATAGTGTTATTATACATAGTCTATAGGTCATAGTGTTATTATACATCCTATAGGTCATAGTGTTATTATACATAGTCTATAGGTCATAGTGTTATTATACCTCGTCTATAGGTGATAGTGTTATTATACATAGTCTATAGGTGATAGTGTTATTATACCTCCTACAGGTGATAGTGTTATTATATATAGTCTATAGGTGATAGTGTTATTATACATCCTATAGGTCATAGTGTTATTATACCTCCTATAAGTGATAGTGTTATTATACCTCCTATAGGTGATAGTGTTATTATACATAGTCTATAGGTGACAGTGTTATTATACATAGTCTATAGGTGATAGTGTTATTCTACATAGTCTATAGGTGATAGTGTTATTATACATCCTATAGGTCATAGTGTTATTATACCTCCTATAAGTGATAGTGTTATTATACCTCCTATAGTTGATAGTGTTATTATACCTCTTATAAGTGATGGTGTTATTATACATAGTCTATAGGTCATAGTGTTATTCTACATAGTCTATAGGTCATAGTGTTATTATACATCCTATAGGTAATAGTGTTATTATACCTCTTATAAGTGATAGTGTTATTCTACATAGTCTATAGGTCATAGTGTTATTATACATCCTATAGGTAATAGTGTTATTATACATCCTATAAGTTATAGTGTTATTATATATAGTCTATAGGTGATAGTGTTATTATACCTCCTATAGGTCTAGTGTTATTATACCTCCTACAGGTGATAGTGTTATTATACATAATCTATAGATCATAGTGTTATTATACCTCCTATAGGTGATAGTGTTATTCTACATAGTCTATAGGTGATAGTGTTATTATACATCCCTATAAGTTATAGTGTTTTATATATAGTCTATAGGTGATAGTGTTATTATACCTCCTATAGGTCTAGTGTTATTATACATCCTATAGGTGATAGTGTTATTATACCTCCTATAGGTCTAGTGTTATTATACATCCTATAAGTGATAGTGTTATTATACATCCTATAGGTGATAGTGTTATTATATATAGTCTATAGGTGATAGTGTTATTATACCTCCTACAGGTGATAGTGTTATTATATATAGTCTATAGGTGATAGTGTTATTATACATCCTATAGGTCATAGTGTTATTATATATAATCTATAGGTGATAGTGTTATTATACCTCCTATAGGTCATAGTGTTATTATACCTCTTATAAGTGATGGTGTTATTATACATAGTCTATAGGTCATAGTGTTATTCTACATAGTCTATAGGTGATAGTGTTATTATACCCCCTATAGGTGATAGTATTATTATACATCCCTATAAGTTATAGTGTTTTATATATAGTCTATAGGTGATAGTGTTATTATACCTCCTATAGGTCTAGTGTTATTATACATCCTCAAGGTACTAAACGACATCATAACCGCCATCGATAAAAGACAGTACTGTGCAGCCGTCTTCATCGACCTTGCCAAGGCTTTCGACTCTGTCAATCACCATATTCTTATCGGCAGACTCAACAGCCTCGGTTTTCGGATGACTGCCTTGCCTGGTTCACCAATTACTTTGCAGACAGAGTTCAGTGTGTCAAATCGGAGGGCATGCTGTCCGGTCCTCTGGCAGTCTCTATGGGGTGCCACAGGGTTCAATTCTCGGGCCGACTCTTTTCTCTGTATATATCAATGATGTTGCTCTTGCTGCGGGCGATTCCCTGATCCACCTCTACGCAGACGACACCATTCTATATACTTTCGGCCCGTCATTGGACACTGTGCTATCAAACCTCCAAACGAGCTTCAATGCCATACAGCACTCCTTCCGTGGCCTCCAACTGCTCTTAAACGCGAGTAAAACCAAATGCATGCTTTTCAACCGATCGCTGCCTGCACCCGCATGCCCGACTAGCATCACCACCCTGGATGGTTCCGACCTTGAATATGTGGACATCTATAAGTACCTAGGTGTCTGGCTAGACTGCAAACTCTCCTTCCAGACTCACATCAAACATCTCCAATCAAAAATCAAATCAAGAGTCGGCTTTCTATTCCGCAACAAAGCCTCCTTCACTCACGCTGCCAAGCTTACCCTAGTAAAACTGACTATCCTACCGATCCTCGACTTCGGCGATGTCATCTACAAAATAGCTTCCAACACTCTACTCAGCAAACTGGATGCAGTCTATAACAGTGCCATCCGTTTTGTCACTAAAGCACCTTATACCACCCACCACTGCGACCTGTATGCTCTAGTCGGCTGGCCCTCACTACATATCCGTCGCCAGACCCACTGGCTCCAGGTCATCTACAAGTCCATGCTAGGTAAAGCTCCGCCGTTCACTGGTCACGATAGCAACACCCATCCGTAGCACGCGCTCCAGCAGGTGTATCTCACTGATCATCCCTAAAGCCAACACCTCATTTGGCCGCCTTTCGTTCCAGTACTCTGCTGCCTGTGACTGGAACGAATTGCAAAAATCGCTGAAGTTGGAGACTTTTATCTCCCTCACCAACTTCAAACATCAGCTATCCGAGCAGCTAACCGATCGCTGCAGCTGTACATAGTCTATAGGTAAATAGCTCACCCATTTTCACCTACCTCATTCCCATACTGTTTTTATACTGTTTTTATTTATTTACTTTCCTGCTCTTTTGCACACCAATATCTCTACCTGTACATGACCATCTGATCATTTATCACTCCAGTGTTAATCTGCAAAATTGTATTATTCGCCTACCTCATGCCTTTTGCACACATTGTATATAGACTGCCCATTTTTTCTACTGTGTTATTGACTTGCTAATTGTTTACTCCATGTGTAACTCTGTGTTGTCTGTTCACACTGCTATGCTTTATCTTGGCCAGGTCGCAGTTGCAAATGAGAACTTGTTCTCAACTAGCCTACCTGGTTAAATAAAGGTGAAAAAAAAAAAAAAATAGATGATAGTAATATTATACCTCCTATAGGTCGATAGTGTTATTATACATCATCTATAGGTGATAGTGTTATTATACCTCCTATAGGTCTAGTGTTATTATACATCCTATAAGTGATAGTGTTATTATATATAGTCTATAGGTGATAGTGTTATTATACATCCTATAGGTCATAGTGTTATTATACCTCCTACAGGTGATAGTGTTATTATATATAGTCTATAGGTGATAGTGTTATTATACATCCTATAGGTGATAGTGTTATTATACCTCCTATAGGTGATAGTGTTATTATACCTCCTATAGGTGATAGTGTTATTATGCCTCCTATAGGTGATAGTGTTATTATACATCCTATAGGCAATAGTTTTATTATACCTCCTATAGGTGATAGTGTTATTATACATAGTCTATAGGTGATAGTGTTATTATACATCGTCTATAGGTGATAGTGTTATTATACATCCTATAGGTGATAGTGTTATTATACCTCCTATAAGTGATAGTGTTATTATATCTCCTATAGGTGATAGTGTTATTATACCCCCTATAGGTGATAGTGTTATTATACCTCCTATAAGTGATAGTGTTATTATACATAGTCTATAGGTGATAGTGTTATTATACATCCTATAGGTGATAGTGTTATTATACATAGTCTATAGGTC
The DNA here is from genome assembly GCF_023373465.1 of Oncorhynchus keta. Classification (NCBI taxonomy): domain Eukaryota; kingdom Metazoa; phylum Chordata; class Actinopteri; order Salmoniformes; family Salmonidae; genus Oncorhynchus; species Oncorhynchus keta. The sequence continues at coordinate 78,939,931 of NC_068424.1, forward strand.
ATATTGTTATTATACATCCTATAGGGGATAGTTTTATTATACCTCCTATAGGTGATAGTGTTATTATACATAGTCTATAGGTCATAGTGTTATTATACATCCTATAGGCAATAGTTTTATTATACCTCCTATAGGTGATAGTGTTATTATACCTCCTATAGGTGATAGTGTTATTATACCTCCTATAGGTGATAGTGTTATTATACATACTCTATAGGTCATAGTGTTATTATACATAGTCTATAGGTCATAGTGTTATTATACATAGTCTATAGGTCATAGTGTTATTATACATCCTATAGGCAATAGTTTTATTATACCTCCTATAGGTGATAGTGTTATTATACCTCCTATAGGTGATAGTGTTATTATACATAGTCTATAGGTCATAGTGTTATTATACATAGTATATAGGTCATAGTGTTATTATACATCATATAGGCAATAGTTTTATTATACCTCCTATAGGTGATAGTGTTATTATACATAGTCTATAGGTGATAGTGTTATTATACCCCTATAGGTCATAGTGTTATTATACATAGTCTATAGGTGATAGCGTTATTATACCCCTATAGGTCATAGTGTTATTATACATAGTCTATAGGTGATAGTGTTATTATACATCGTCTATAGGTGATAGTGTTATTATACATAGTCTATAGGTGATAGTGTTATTATACATAGTCTATAGGTGATAGTGTTATTATACATAGTCTATAGGTGATAGTGTTATTATACATAGTCTATAGGTGATAGTGTTATTATACATAATCTATATGTGATAGTGTTATTATACATAGACTATATGTGATAGTGTTATTATACATCCTATAGGTCATAGTGTTATTATACATAGTCTATAGGTGATAGTGTTATTATACCTCCTATAGGTGATAGTGTTATTATACATAGTCTATAGGTGATAGTGTTATTATACACAATCTATAGGTCATAGTGTTATTATACATCCTATAGGTCATAGTGTTATTATACATCCTATAGGCAATAGTTTTATTATACCACCTATAGGTGATAGTGTTATTATACATAGTCTATAGGTGATAGTGTTATTATACCCCCTATAGGTGATAGTGTTATTATACATAGTCTATAGGTGATAGTGTTATTATACCTCCTATAGGTGATAGTGTTATTATACATAGTCTATAGGTGATAGTGTTATTATACCCCTATAGGTCATAGTGTTATTATACATAGTCTATAGGTGACAGTAATATTATACTTAGCCTATAGGTGATAGTGTTAGTATACATAGTCTATAGGTGATAGTGTTATTATACATATTCTATAGGTGATAGTGTTATTATACCTCCTATAGGTGATAGTAATATTATACATAGTCTATAGGTGATAGTGTTATTATACATATTATATAGGTGATAGTGTTATTATACATAGTCTATAGGTGATAGTTTTATTATACATAGTCTATAGGTGATAGTGTTATTATACATCCTATAGGTGATAGTGTTATTATATCTCCTACCGGTGATAGTGTTATTATACATAGTCTATAGGTGATAGTGTTATTATACCCCTATAGGTGATAGTGTTATTATACATAGTCTATAGGTGATAGTGTTATTATACCTCCTATAGGTCTAGTGTTATTATACCTCCTATAGGTGATAGTGTTATTATATATAGTCTATAGGTGATAGTGTTATTATACCTCCTACAGGTGATAGTGTTATTATATATAGTCTATAGGTCATAGTGTTATTATACATCCTATAGGTCATAGTGTTATTACAGATAGTCTATAGGTGATAGTATTATTATACATAGTCTATAGGTGATAGTGTTATTATACATAATCTATAGGTCATAGTGTTATTATACCTCTTATAGGTGATAGTGTTATTCTACATAGTCTATAGGTGATAGTGTTATTATACCTCCTATAGGTCTAGTGTTATTATACATCCTATAGGTGATAGTGTTATTATACCTCCTATAGGTCATAGTGTTATTATACATCCTATAAGTGATAGTGTTATTATATATAGTCTATAGGTGATGGTGTTATTATACATCCTATAGGTCATAGTGTTATTATACCTCCTACAGGTGATAGTGTTATTATATATAGTCTATAGGTGATAGTGTTATTATACCTCCTATAGGTGATAGTGTTATTATATATAATCTATAGGTGATAGTGTTATTATACCTCCTATAGGTGATAGTGTTATTATACCTCCTATAGGTGATAGTGTTATTATATCTCCTATAGGTGATAGTGTTATTATACATAGTATATAGGTGATAGTGTTATTATACCTCTTATAAGTGATAGTGTTATTATACATAGTCTATAGGTCATAGTGTTATTATACCTCCTATAGGTGATGGTGTTATTATACATCCTATAGGTCATAGTGTTATTATACCTCCTACAGGTGATAGTGTTATTATATATAGTCTATAGGTGATAGTGTTATTATACCTCCTATAGGTGATAGTGTTATTATATATAATCTATAGGTGATAGTGTTATTATACCCCCTATAGGTCATAGTGTTATTATACCTCTTATAAGTGATGGTGTTATTATACATAGTCTATAGGTCATAGTGTTATTCTACATCGTCTATAGGTGATAGTGTTATTATACATACTATAGGTGATAGTGTTATTCTACATAGTCTATAGGTGATAGTGTTATTATACATCCTATAGGTCATAGTGTTATTATACCTCCTATAAGTGATAGTGTTATTATACCTCCTATAGTTGATAGTGTTATTATACATAGTCTATAGGTGATAGTGTTATTCTACATAGTCTATAGGTGATAGTGTTATTATACCTCCTATAAGTGATAGTGTTATTATACCTCCTATAATTGATAGTGTTATTATACCTCTTATAAGTGATAGTGTTATTATACATAGTCTATAGGTCATAGTGTTATTATACATCCTATAGGTAATAGTGTTATTATAAATCCTATAGGTGATAGTGTTATTCTAAATAATCTATAAGTGATAGTGTTATTATACCTCCTATAGGTGATAGTGTTATTATACCTCTTATAAGTGATGGTGTTATTATACATAGTCTATAGGTCATAGTGTTATTCTACATAGTCTATAGGTGATAGTGTTATTATACCCCCTATAGGTGATAGTATTATTATACATCCCTATAAGTTATAGTGTTTTATATATAGTCTATAGGTGATAGTGTTATTATACCTCCTATAGGTCTAGTGTTATTATACATCCTATAGGTGATAGTGTTATTATACCTCCTATAGGTCTAGTGTTATTATACATCCTATAAGTGATAGTGTTATTATATATAGTCTATAGGTGATGGTGTTATTATACATCCTATAGGTCATAGTGTTATTATAGATAGTCTATAGGTGATAGTATTATTATACATAGTCTATAGGTGATAGTGTTATTATACATAATCTATAGGTCATAGTGTTATTATACCTCTTATAGGTGATAGTGTTATTCTACATAGTCTATAGGTGATAGTGATATTATACCTCCTATAGTTCTAGTGTTATTATACATCCTATAAGTGATAGTGTTATTATATATAGTCTATAGGTGATAGTGTCATTATACATCCTATAGGTCTAGTGTTACTATACATCCTCAAGGTACTAAACGACATCATAACCGCCATCGATAAAAGACAGTACTGTGCAGCCGTCTTCATCGACCTTGCCAAGGCTTTCGACTCTGTCAATCACCATATTCTTATCGGCAGACTCAACAGCCTCGGTTTTTCGGATGACTGCCTTGCCTGGTTCACCAATTACTTTGCAGACAGAGTTCAGTGTGTCAAATCGGAGGGCATGCTGTCCGGTCCTCTGGCAGTCTCTATGGGGTGCCACAGGGTTCAATTCTCGGGCCGACTCTTTTCTCTGTATATATCAATGATGTTGCTCTTGCTGCGGGCGATTCCCTGATCCACCTCTACGCAGACGACACCATTCTATATACTTTCGGCCCGTCATTGGACACTGTGCTATCAAACCTCCAAACGAGCTTCAATGCCATACAGCACTCCTTCCGTGGCCTCCAACTGCTCTTAAACGCGAGTAAAACCAAATGCATGCTTTTCAACCGATCGCTGCCTGCACCCGCATGCCTGACTAGCATCACCACCCTGGATGGTTCCGACCTTGAATATGTGGACATCTATAAGTACCTAGGTGTCTGGCTAGACTGCAAACTCTCCTTCCAGACTCACATCAAACATCTCCAATCAAAAATCAAATCAAGAGTCGGCTTTCTATTCCGCAACAAAGCCTCCTTCACTCACGCTGCCAAGCTTACCCTAGTAAAACTGACTATCCTACCGATCCTCGACTTCGGCGATGTCATCTACAAAATAGCTTCCAACACTCTACTCAGCAAACTGGATGCAGTCTATAACAGTGCCATCCGTTTTGTCACTAAAGCACCTTATACCACCCACCACTGCGACCTGTATGCTCTAGTCGGCTGGCCCTCACTACATATCCGTCGCCAGACCCACTGGCTCCAGGTCATCTACAAGTCCATGCTAGGTAAAGCTCCGCCGTTCACTGGTCACGATAGCAACACCCATCCGTAGCACGCGCTCCAGCAGGTGTATCTCACTGATCATCCCTAAAGCCAACACCTCATTTGGCCGCCTTTCGTTCCAGTACTCTGCTGCCTGTGACTGGAACGAATTGCAAAATCGCTGAAGTTGGAGACTTTTATCTCCCTCACCAACTTCAAACATCAGCTATCCGAGCAGCTAACCGATCGCTGCAGCTGTACATAGTCTATAGGTAAATAGCTCACCCATTTTCACCTACCTCATTCCCATACTGTTTTTAAACTGTTTTTATTTATTTACGTTCCTGCTCTTTTGCACACCAATATCTCTACCTGTACATGACCATCTGATCATTTATCACTCCAGTGTTAATCTGCAAAATTGTATTATTCGCCTACCTCATGCCTTTTGCACACATTGTATATAGACTGCCCATTTTTTTCTACTGTGTTATTGACTTGCTAATTGTTTACTCCATGTGTAACTCTGTGTTGTCTGTTCACACTGCTATGCTTTATCTTGGCCAGGTCGCAGTTGCAAATGAGAACTTGTTCTCAACTAGCCTACCTGGTTAAATAAAGGTGAAATAAAAAAAATAAAAATAGATGATAGTAATATTATACCTCCTATAGGTCTAGTGTTATTATACATCCTATAAGTGATAGTGTTATTATACCTCCTATAGGTCTAGTGTTATTATACCTCCTACAGGTGATAGTGTTATTATATATAGTCTATAGGTGATAGTGTTATTATACATCCTATAGGTGATAGTGTTATTATACCTCCTATAGGTGATAGTGTTATTATACCTCCTATAGGTGATAGTGTTATTATACCTCCTATAGGTGATAGTGTTATTATACCCCCTATAGGTGATAGTGTTATTATACCTCCTATAGGTGATAGTGTTATTATACATAGTCTATAGGTCATAGTGTTATTATACATCCTATAGGCAATAGCTTTATTATACCTCCTATAGGTGATAGTGTTATTATACCTCCTATAGGTCTAGTGTTATTATACATCCTATAGGTGATAGTGTTATTATACCTCCTATAGGTGATAGTGTTATTATACCTCCTATAGGTGATAGTGTTATTATACATAGTCTATAGGTGATAGTGTTATTATACATCCTATAGGTGATAGTGTTATTATACATAGTCTATAGGTCATATTGTTATTATACATCCTATAGGGGATAGTTTTATTATACCTCCTATAGGTGATAGTGTTATTATACATAGTCTATAGGTCATAGTGTTATTATACATCCTATAGGCAATAGTTTTATTATACCTCCTATAGGTGATAGTGTTATTATACCTCCTATAGGTGATAGTGTTATTATACCTCCTATAGGTGATAGTGTTATTATACATACTCTATAGGTCATAGTGTTATTATACATAGTCTATAGGTCATAGTGTTATTATACATAGTCTATAGGTCATAGTGTTATTATACATCCTATAGGCAATAGTTTTATTATACCTCCTATAGGTGATAGTGTTATTATACCTCCTATAGGTGATAGTGTTATTATACATAGTCTATAGGTCATAGTGTTATTATACATAGTATATAGGTCATAGTGTTATTATACATCATATAGGCAATAGTTTTATTATACCTCCTATAGGTGATAGTGTTATTATACATAGTCTATAGGTGATAGTGTTATTATACCCCCTATAGGTCATAGTGTTATTATACATAGTCTATAGGTGATAGCGTTATTATACCCCCTATAGGTCATAGTGTTATTATACATAGTCTATAGGTGATAGTGTTATTATACCCCCTATAGGTGATAGTGTTATTATACATAGTCTATAGGTGATAGTGTTATTATACATAGTCTATAGGTGATAGTGTTATTATACATAGTCTATAGGTGATAGTGTTATTATACATAGTCTATAGGTGATAGTGTTATTATACATAATCTATATGTGATAGTGTTATTATACATAGTCTATAGGTGATAGTGTTATTATACCTCCTATAGGTGATAGTGTTATTATACATAGTCTATAGGTGATAGTGTTATTATACCCCTATAGGTCATAGTGTTATTATACATAGTCTATAGGTGATAGTGTTATTATACCCCTATAGGTCATAGTGTTATTATACATAGTCTATAGGTCATATTGTTATTATACATCCTATAGGCAATAGTTTTATTATACCACCTATAGGTGATAGTGTTATTATATATAATCTATAGGTGATAGTGTTATTATACCTCCTACAGGTGATAGTGTTATTATACATAATCTTTAGGTGATAGTGTTATTATACCTCCTATAGGTGATAGTGTTATTATACATAGTCTATAGGTGATAGTGTTATTATACCCCCTATAGGTCATAGTGTTATTATACATAGTCTATAGGTGATAGTGTTATTATACATAGTCTATAGGTGATAGTGTTATTATACATAGTCTATAGGTGATAGTGTTATTCTCCATAGTCTATAGGTGATAGTTTTATTATACCTCCTATAGGTGATAGTAATATTATACATAGTCTATAGGTGATAGTGTTATTATACATATTATATAGGTGATAGTGTTATTATACATAGTCTATAGGTGATAGTTTTATTATACATAGTCTATAGGTGATAGTGTTATTATACATCCTATAGGTGATAGTGTTATTATATCTCCTACCGGTGATAGTGTTATTATACATAGTCTATAGGTGATAGTGTTATTATACCCCCTATAGGTGATAGTGTTATTATACATAGTCTATAGGTGATAGTGTTATTATACCTCCTATAGGCAATAGTTTTATTATACCTCCTACAGGTGATAGTGTTATTATATATAGTCTATAGGTGATAGTGTTATTATACCTCCTACAGGTGATAGTGTTATTATATATAGTCTATAGGTCATAGTGTTATTATACATCCTATAGGTCATAGTGTTATTACAGATAGTCTATAGGTGATAGTATTATTATACATAGTCTATAGGTGATAGTGTTATTATACATAGTCTATAGGTGATAGTTTTATTATACATCCTATAGGTGATAGTCTATAGGTGACAGTTTTATTATATATCCTATAGGTGATAGTGTTATTATACCTCCTATAAGTGATAGTGTTATTATATCTCCTATCGGTGATAGTGTTATTATACATAGTCTATAGGTGATATTGTTATTATACCTCCTATAAGTGATAGTGTTATTATATCTCCTATCGGTGATAGTGTTATTATACATAGTCTATAGGTGATAGTTTTATTATACATAATCTATAGGTGATAGTGTTATTATACATAGACTATATGTGATAGTGTTATTATACATCCTATAGGTGATAGTGTTATTATACCTCCTATAGGTGATAGTGTTATTATACATAGTCTATAGGTGATAGTGTTATTATACATAGTCTATAGGTGATAGTGTTATTATACATCCTATAGGTGATAGTGTTATTATACCTCCTATAAGTGATAGTGTTATTATATCTCCTATAGGTGATAGTGTTATTATACCCCCTATAGGTGATAGTGTTATTATACATAGTCTATAGGTGATAGTGTTATTATACATAGTCTATAGGTGATAGTGTTATTATACATAGTCTATAGGTGATAGTGTTATTATACATAGTCTATAGGTGATAGTGTTATTATACATAGTCTATAGGTGATAGTGTTATTATACATCCTATAGGTGATAGTGTTATTATACATAGTCTATAGGTGATAGTGTTATTATACCCCCTATAGGTGATAGTGTTATTATACATAGTCTATAGGTGATAGTGTTATTATACATAGTCTATAGGTGATAGTGTTATTATACATAGTCTATATGTGATAGTGTTATTATACATAGTCTATAGGTGATAGTGTTATTATACCTCCTATAGGTGATAGTGTTATTATACATAGTCTATAGGTGATAGTGTTATTATACATAATCTATATGTGATAGTGTTATTATACATCCTATAGGTCATAGTGTTATTATACATAGACTATATGTGATAGTGTTATTATACCTCCTATAGGTGATAGTGTTATTATACATAGTCTATAGGTGATAGTGTTATTATACATAATCTATATGTGATAGTGTTATTATACATAGACTATATGTGATAGTGTTATTATACATAGTCTATAGGTGATAGTGTTATTATACCTCCTATAGGTGATAGTGTTATTATACATAGTCTATAGGTGATAGTGTTATTATACATCCTACAGGTGATAGTGTTATTATACATAATCTTTAGGTGATAGTGTTATTATACCTCCTATAGGTGATAGTGTTATTATACATAGTCTATAGGTGATAGTGTTATTATACCCCCTATAGGTCATAGTGTTATTATACATAGTCTATAGGTGATAGTGTTATTATACATAGTCTATAGGTGATAGTGTTATTATACATAGTCTATAGGTGATAGTGTTATTATACATCGTCTATAGGTGATAGTGTTATTATACATAGTCTATAGGTGATAGTTTTATTATACCCCCTATAGGTGATAGTGTTATTATACATAGTCTATAGGTCATATTGTTATTATACATAGTCTATAAGTCATAGTGTTATTATACCTCCTATAGGTCATAGTGTTATTATACATATTCTATAGGTGATAGTTTTATTATACATCCTATATGTGATAGTGTTATTATACATACTATAGGTGATAGTCTATTTGTGATAGTTTTATTATACATAGTCTATAGGTGATAGTTTTATTATACATAGTCTATAGGTGATAGTTTTATTATACATTCTATAGGTGATAGTGTTATTATACATAATCTATATGTGATATTGTTATTATACATAATCTATATGTGATAGTGTTATTATACATCCTATAGGTCATAGTGTTATTGGGTTACAGATTACAGACTGAACATTTTGCATAGATCAACTGTTGCCTCTGCCTCAGGAACAACCAATATCAGGTAGTGTATTTAGGTGGCTTGTTTGGCTGGAGCCCAGACCACTTGGTAATTACATTTGCCACAGCTAGTGGGGCTAAGGTGACATACAGAACATTTTACAGTAGCAATGTGGTGCTGGCATGTCTTAATCACACAACATCAACTGGTCTTCGTTACGGTAATACTTTTTTTGTAGTACGGTCTTGTGAAGTATTCTGTGACCTTATAAAGTGCATATGTTTTTATTTTATTTTTTAAAATCATTTTAATGTTTGTTGTAAGAGCTTACACTATTACCAGTCACACTCACAATGCATTAGTCAGAAACCAACGATAAAAACCATATCATGTTAACAAAAAGAAATCAATACTCTAAAAAGAAAAGGTTCCTGGAGTTTCTTTCAGGGGTTCTTCAAAAACCCTTTTCATAGAATTTTATTTTATTTTACCTTTATTTAACCAGGCAAGTCAGTTAAGAACAAATTCTTACTTTCAATGACGGCCTAAGAACAGTGGGTTAACTGCCTGTTCAGGGGCAGAACGACAGATTTGTACCATGTCAGCTCGGGGGGTTTGAACTTGCAACCTTCCGGTTACTAGTCCAACACTCTAACCACTAGGCTACCCTGCCGCCCCAAGGATCCTCAAATAACTTGTTGAAGGACCTTTTGGGGTACATTTTTTAACCCCCCATTATTATTATTATTAATATGCAGAACAATTAGAACAATAACACAATATTTTAGTTTTCAGTGTTTATTATGATTTTAGTGGCAAATCAGAATAAAAAATACCCAAATATGAGGAAAACTCCTCACAAAGCCTCAAGTCCTCTGTCGTGTTTATGTTAATGTGTTAATGTTCTCTGTATGCATAGCCAGAATGATTTTTCAGTGCATTGTGATCGAACAGGTTTTCTGTTATATTCATCAGAGGTATAGGGAGGGTGAAGTCTGTGAATCCACAAAATAGTCATTATACAGTTTTTTTTACAGCAGTATTCATACCTTGGTTTTAGTGGTAAATATGAATTTCAAAAAGTGTTTTGATAATGGTTTTCATACACATACACTTTCCATAATGTAGAGGCCTATGGGATATTCATTGAAGAGTTCAGGGAGGAGGATGGTACATGTGATCAGCATAACATACCAATTGACATACCTTTGTATGCCTCCTCGTCTGTATACCTGCAGACACAGACACACAAGTGACCAGTTCAGTCATCTGCACCCAGCCAGCCTTCAACATATTCTTATAGCCTACATACCTCTTTGTTGATTGATATCCATTGAATTGTGTCTGTTTTCTGTTTTAGAAATATTTGCACATATATGAAAAGATAGATGGTATCATCATAAAACAATATAGATTTATATCATATAAGGGACAAACCTTACCTTAAATTGAGGAGATCTTAACATTTTTCAGTTAAGTGCCTGCACCTGCTGTCCTTTCACATTCAAATCCAAATGTTTCAGTAGGGCAGTTAGGTTCCTGCAAGAACCCCCACCAACAAAGGATGTTCCTCGATGAACCCCACCTCCTATGGGGTTCTTGGAATAACCTTTTGGTGGCAATTTTCAGTGCCTAGAACCTTAAGGTTCTTTGAAGAACTTTGAGGATCTTTGAAGAACTCTTGTTGAACCCCTAATTTTTAGAGTGTAGCGGCCGCGTTAACGTTATCGTTAACGTTAAATCACCAGAAGACTTCAACAGGATAGAAAATGGAGCACGTTTGAGCCCTTTCTTCAAGGACAAAATCCAATAGTTCATTCAACGTGTGAATCATTTCCCCTAGCTCATCTAGGCTGTTACATCAACAGGTCATTTATTGGTAATAAAACAGAGCACAGCCTTGACCTGTTTTTAGGGCACTGGTATGGTGACCAGATGACGCGTGGTCTGCGTGTGCGATTGCACGCATCGTTGATTTTTGTCCACCCGCATCAGACACGATTAGGACACAACCAGGTTGAAATATCAAAATTGAACCAACTATATTAATTAAAGCTTACCACACTGCTTGCGTCGTGTGCACGAGCGTTACAAAATAAATGTACACATACATGTAATTCAATCATTGCACCCACACTGCTCACGCGCGCCAATGAGCCAGGCGCTAAAATAGAACTTCTGTTCTATTTGTGATGCTTGATGCTCTGCAAGTCCCGCATATACCAACGTGGGTGATTGAAAGATGAACTGAGGTCCACACTCCAGTCCAGTTGGTGGTGGTAATGCACCTTAAAGTTGGTTGCCAACCGTTCTATAAAGTCCAAAGAAGAAGAAGCCTGAAGGAGAAGAGATCACTAGAAACTTGGTTTACCCTTTTATCTGTGGATTAATTGTCGGAGTAGAGGACCTTGTGCATTTCAGGTAAAATAACAACCCAATGTTTATATGCCAGGACAAATTATCTAGCAACAGCAAGCAAGCTAGCTAAATTGTCAGATATGATTGCTTTTCGACCTGTCCCCAAATTAATATAGTTGGTTCAGAGTTTGTTTTGATATTTCAACCTGTGTGTCCTGATCACGTCTCGTGTGGGTGGAAAAAATCAACATGCACGCGAGCAGTCTAGTCAGCATGTAAGGTGTAAAGCACTCGAGTTGCCTGCTGGGGTGCAAGGAGAGTCACAGGTCTGCTGAAACCATTGTGAACAGCATGCCATTTTTAAGGAATTATTTAATTAATGTTAACTATTTGGTTGTGGTATAATCACCTCTTCATGCGTATAGTCAGACCTACATATCTCTGATTATTCCACATTTAGCTCTATCATTAGAGTTATACTGCATGCTTGATGATCAATAAACATCAGTTGATCATGTCATTTCCGATACGTGAGAGTAGCCTCACAATATCTCTCAATATTGGCCACCATTAATTGGATATTTGAGTGGTATAAAATTAAAGTGAACTGTACCTGACAAGAATGAGTGGTTTAGGTTCATGTCCCATCTTTTGTGGGTTCTGCCTGTCAAGCAGCAGAAGGGCCCATTTGCCATAGTACAATAAGCTGATAATATTTACGTTGCAAGCTACCGGTAGAAACTTTATACAGTTGGCTAAATATATAGTGGTTCGTAGACCTAATGTACTTTTTTCTTCCAACCAATGTAGGCCTAACCAGCGAAGTTAGCTAAAATAATCCCCTTTTCAACATTATTTTTAAGAGTGTTTAATTACGATTGCTGCTGACAGACGTGATACAGACTACATTGATTGAAGGACCGGGGCGGCAGGGTAGCCTAGTGGTTAGAGCGTTGGGCTAGTAACCGGAAGACTATGGCTGTATATCCACTAATAGTTCTTCACTAGTCTAGATAGATACAGCTGTATATCCACTAATAGTTCTACACTAGTCTAGATATGGCTAGTAGTCTAGATATGGTCTAGATATGGCTGTATATCCACTAATAGTTCTACACTAGTCTAGATATGGCTGTATATCCACTAATAGTTCTACACTAGTCTAGATATGGCTGTATATCCACTAATAGTTCTACACTAGTCTAGATATGGCTGTATATCCACTAATAGTTCTACACTAGTCTAGATATGGCTGTATATCCACTAATAGTTCTACACTAGTCTAGATATGGCTGTATATCCACTAATAGTTCTACACTAGTCTAGATATGGCTGTATATCCACTAATAGTTCTACACTAGTCTAGATAGATACAGCTGTATATCCACTAATAGTTCTACACTAGTCTAGATATGGCTGTATGTCCACTAATAGTTCTACACTAGTCTAGATATGGCTAGTAGTCTAGATATGGTCTAGATATGGCTGTATATCCACTAATAGTTCTACACTAGTCTAGATATGGCTAGGAGTCTAGATATGGTCTAGATATGGCTGTATATCCACTAATAGTTCTACACTAGTCTAGATATGGCTGTATATCCACTAATAGTTCTACACTAGTCTAAATATGGCTGTATATCCACTAATAGTTCTACACTAGTCTAGATATGGCTGTATATCCACTAATAGTTCTACACTAGTCTAGATATGGCTGTATATCCACTAATAGTTCTACACTAGTCTAGATATGGCTGTATATCCACTAATAGTTCTACACTAGTCTAGATATGGCTGTATATCCACTAATAGTTCTACACTAGTCTAGATATGGCTGTATGTCCACTAATAGTTCTACACTAGTATAAATGTGGCTGTATATCCACTAATAGTTCTACACTAGTCTAAATGTGGCTGTATATCCACTAATAGTTCTACTCTAGTCTAGATATGGCTGTATATCCACTAATAGTTCTACACTAGTATAAATGTGGCTGTATATCCACTAATAGTTCTACACTAGTATAAATGTGGCTGTATATCCACTAATAGTTCTACACTAGTCTAAATGTGGCTGTATATCCACTAATAGTTCTACACTAGTCTAAATGTGGCTGTATATCCACTAATAGTTCTACACTAGTATAAATGTGGCTGTATATCCACTAATAGTTCTACACTAGTCTAAATGTGGCTGTATATCCACTAACCATACACCCCAGTGGATAAATTGATTATTTATTCCCCTGGGCCTAGACTATGTTTCACATATTCAGTAGTCGTACAGTAATTTACAGTATCGATAGGAACTCTGATACTGCCACTGTATGAAGGTAGACCCAGAGAGTAGTAATACTGTAGAGGTCATGTCCTAATGTAGCTGACAATATGCCTGAAGTAACAGGCTAATTCAGTCTCTCTGTGAGCTGCCTCCCTCACACGCTTACACGCAAACACACACACACACACACACACACACACACACACACACACACACACACACACACACACACACACACACACACACACACACACACACACACACACACACACACACACACACACACACACACACACACACACACACACACACACACAACCACCCAACCCCACCCCACACACCACACACACACGCCACACAAACACACACATGCATAAACTCATGTACATACGCACGCATACACACACGCACGCACGCATGCACGCACACAAAATGCCTTTCTCTTCTCTCTGTCAGGGAGGGACACTTCCATTTGAGGCATGGTGCTGCGTCTCTATAATGTACACCCACAGCCACTAGGTACTGAGCTAAGACCGTTCACAGACATTTGTAATTTGTCTCAATATATATGAGACATTTATTGACAGGCCCAGCGGTAGCCGTGACAACTCTCACCGTTCCATACAGTCTAACAGATGGAGGTTCATATGCAGCGGAATGTACGCCTGGTTTTTCGAATGTATATATATTTGGACAGCCGTATTCTTGAACAGATTTAATGTGGAACATTCTAGCATTCTGCTGGAATAGAACCCCAAGGAAGTTGACAAGCTCTCACATTGACTCTCTGAATGTGTCTTTCCCCAATGAAAACCTTCCTTCCTTCCTAGAATTACAATTCTAATAGAATTCCTTATTTCACATCTATCAGATCTCTGTTTGGGGATTGGGCTCTCAACTGGATTGGTCAGGCTAGATTACTAAGCCATGCATATTTAGCCAGCACACACATCAATAATTTAATCCAGCATGCCAATGTGGAATTGTTTACAAAGTGTGGTAGCCTGGTCCTTTGGCATGACAATGGCTATAGAAGTATACGGCACAAACTGATCTAGGACCAGGCTACCACACATTGTACAAATGATAATACATGATCTTTGTGTTGATAGTTGACTCAGGCTTTGAAGAGAGCGATCAAATGCACAAGAAATCACACTTTGTAAACAATTCCACATTGGCATGCTGGATTAAATTATTGATGTGTGTGCTGGCTAAATATGCATGGGTTAGTAAGGAATTCTATTAGAATTGTAATTCAAGTAGCTGATGACATGTAAAAGGAAGGTTTTCATTGGGGAAAGACACATTCAGAGCTATTAGGTTAGAGGTTGGCTTCAGTGATCATGAATCAGCTTGGCGATAGACTTCCATGATTTTACTTCCATATCTTTTTAACCTCTTAGCCTGGTCCCAGATCAGTACTAACCTCTTAGCCTGGTCCCAGATCAGTACTAACCTCTTAGCCTGGTCCCAGATCCGTATTAACCTCTTAGCCTGGTCCCAGATCAGTATTAACCTCATAGCCTAGTCCCAGAACAGTACTAACCTCTTAGCATGGTCCCAGATCAGTACTAACATCATAGCCAAGCCCCAGATCAGTGTTAACCCCTAGCCTGGTCCCAGATCAGTAATATAATATCCAGTATAGTACAGAGGCGATGTGGATCCAGGTCTGCTTCATGGTGAACCAAGCCTCCAGGTTTAGTGGTTGGAATCAGTTGTTATGAATTGGATTTTGTGATACTCTAGGCTTTCACTCATTTCCTTCACTATCAAACTTAACCTCCAGTAAGTCACAGAGTTCTGCAGTAAAACATTGAGAGTCACAGGCTGGATGAAGGCAGGATGAAGGCCCAGTTAACTGAAGGTGAACCACTCCTGTGTTCAGAGGCCCTTACGTCATGCCTCCCAACAGACCCACACAACAAATTGGACAGTGGACAAAATGTTGCTCCACTTTCAACTATTTTTTTTAGGTTCAGGATACAGACAGGGGTGCCTGCTTATCTTAGTGTTTTACGTTTTAGCATACTAGATAACTAGGTTCCCATTTCTGCATTTTAGCATATTAGATAACTAGGTTCCCATTTCTACGTTTTAGCATATTAGATAACTAGGTTTCCATTTCTACGTTTTAGCATATTAGATAACTAGGTTTCCATTTCTACGTTTTAGCATATTAGATAACTAGGTTCCCATTTCTGCGGAGTGGTAATTTCCCCACAGCTAAGCCAGTCACAGCTCCTAACTCACAGCCGAATCGAGGAGTGAAGATATATGCTACTGAATTGAGGAGTGAAGATATAGCCTACTGAATTGAGGAGTGAAGATATAGGCTACTGAATTGTGGAGTGAAGATATAGCCTACTGAATTGAGGAGTGAAGATATAGGCTACTGAATTGAGGAGTGAAGATATAGGCTACTGAATTGAGGAGTGAAGATATAGGCTACTGAATTGAGGAGTGAAGATATAGCCTACTGAATTGAGGAGTGAAGATATAGGCTACTGAATTGAGGAGTGAAGTTCTAGGCTACTGAATTGAGGAGTGAAGATATAGGCTACATGAATCAAGGAGTGAAGATATAGCCTACTGAATTGAGGAGTGAAGATATAGGCTACTGAATTGAGGAGTGAAGATATAGCCTACTGAATTGAGGAGTGAAGATATAGGCTACTGAATTGAGGAGTGAAGATCTAGCCTACTGAATTGAGGAGTGAAGATGTATCCTACTGAATTGAGGAGTGAAGATATAGCCTACTGAATTGAGGAGTGAAGATATAGCCTACTGAATTGAGGAGTGAAGATGTAGCCTACTGAATTGAGGAGTGAAGATGTAGCCTACTGAATTGAGGAGTGAAGATATAGCCTACTGAATTGAGGAGTGAAGATATAGCCTACTGAATTGAGGAGTGAAGATGTAGCCTACTGAATTGAGGAGTGAAGATATAGGCTACTGAATTGAGGAGTGAAGATATAGGCTACTGAATTGAGGAGTGAAGATATAGCCTAGTGAAGATATAGCCTACTGAATTGAGGCGTGAAGATATAGCCTACTGAATTGAGGAGTGAAGATGTAGCCTACTGAATTGAGGAGTGAAGATATAGCCTACTGAATTGAGGAGTGAAGATGTATCCTACTGAATTGAGGAGTGAAGATATAGCCTACTGAATTGAGGAGTGAAGATATAGCCTACTGAATTGAGGAGTGAAGATGTATCCTACTGAATTGAGGAGTGAAGATATAGCCTACTGAATTGAGGAGTGAAGATATAGCCTACTGAATTGAGGAGTGAAGATATAGGCTACTGAATTGAGGAGTGAAGATATAGCCTACTGAATTGAGGAGTGAAGATATAGCCTTCTGAATTGAGGAGTGAAGATGTAGCCTACTGAATTGAGGAGTGAAGATATAGGCTACTGAATTGAGGAGTGAAGGTGAAGATATAGCCTAGTGAAGATATAGCCTACTGAATTGAGGAGTGAAGGTGTAGCCTACTGAATTGAGGAGTGAAGATATAGGCTACTGAATTGAGGAGTGAAGATGTAGCCTACTGAAATGAGGAGTGAAGATATAGCCTACTGAATTGAGGAGTGAAGATGTATCCTACTGAATTGAGGAGTGAAGATATAGCCTACTGAATTGAGGAGTGAAGATATAGCCTACTGAATTGAGGAGTGAAGATATAGGCTACTGAATTGAGGAGTGAAGATATAGCCTACTGAATTGAGGAGTGAAAATATAGGCTACTGAATTGAGGAGTGAAAATATAGCCTACTGAATTGAGGAGTGAAAATATAGGCTACTGAATTGAGGAGTGAAGATATAGGCTACTGAATTGAGGAGTGAAAATATAGCCTACTGAATTGAGGAGTGAAAATATAGGCTACTGAATTGAGGAGTGAAGATATAGGCTACTGAATTGAGGAGTGAAAATATAGCCTACTGAATTGAGGAGTGAAAATATAGCCTACTGAATTGAGGAGTGAAGATATAGCCTACTGAATTGAGGAGTGAAGATATAGCCTACTGAATTGAGGAGTGAAAATATAGCCTACTGAATTGAGGAGTGAAGATATAGGCTACTGAATTGAGGAGTGAAGTTCTAGGCTACTGAATTGAGGAGTGAAGATATAGGCTACATGAATCAAGGAGTGAAGATATAGCCTACTGAATTGAGGAGTGAAGATATAGGCTACTGAATTGAGGAGTGAAGATATAGCCTACTGAACTGAGGAGTGAAGTTATAGGCTACTGAATTGAGGAGTGAAGATATAGCCTACTGAATTGAGGAGTGAAGATATAGCCTACTGAATTGAGGAGTGAAGATATAGCCTACTGAATTGAGGAGTGAAGATATAGGCTACTGAATTGAGGAGTGAAGATGTATCCTACTGAATTGAGGAGTGAAGATATAGTCTACTGAATTGAGGAGTGAAGATATAGGCTACTGAATTGAGGAGTGAAGATATAGCCTACTGAATTGAGGAGTGAAGATGTATCCTACTGAATTGAGGAGTGAAGATGTAGCCTACTGAATTGAGGAGTGAAGATATAGCCTACTGAATTGAGGAGTGAAGATATAGCCTACTGAATTGAGGAGTGAAGATGTAGCCTACTGAATTGAGGAGTGAAGATATAGCCTACTGAATTGAGGAGTGACTATATAGCCTACTGAATTGAGGAGTGACTATATAGCCTACTGAATTGAGGAGTGAAGATGTAGCCTACTGAATTGAGGAGTGAAGATATAGGCTACTGAATTGAGGAGTGAAGATATAGGCTACTGAATTGAGGAGTGAAGATATAGCCTAGTGAAGATATAGCCTACTGAATTGAGGCGTGAAGATATAGCCTACTGAATTGAGGAGTGAAGATGTAGCCTACTGAATTGAGGAGTGAAGATATAGCCTACTGAATTGAGGAGTGAAGATGTATCCTACTGAATTGAGGAGTGAAGATATAGCCTACTGAATTGAGGAGTGAAGATATAGCCTACTGAATTGAGGAGTGAAGATGTATCCTACTGAATTGAGGAGTGAAGATATAGCCTACTGAATTGAGAGGAGTGAAGATATAGCCTACCGAATTGAGGAGTGAAGATATAGGCTACTCAATTGAGGAGTGAATATATAGCCTACTGAATTGAGGAGTGAAGATATAGCCTTCTGAATTGAGGAGTGAAGATGTAGCCTACTGAATTGAGGAGTGAAGATATAGGCTACTGAATTGAGGAGTGAAGGTGAAGATATAGCCTAGTGAAGATATAGCCTACTGAATTGAGGAGTGAAGATGTAGCCTACTGAATTGAGGAGTGAAGATATAGGCTACTGAATTGAGGAGTGAAGATGTAGCCTACTGAAATGAGGAGTGAAGATATAGCCTACTGAATTGAGGAGTGAAGATGTAGGCTACTGAATTGAGGAGTGAAGATATAGGCTACTGAATTGAGGAGTGAAGATATAGCCTACTGAATTGAGGAGTGAAGATATAGGCTACTGAATTGAGGAGTGAAGATATAGCCTACTGAATTGAGGAGTGAAAATATAGGCTACTGAATTGAGGAGTGAAAATATAGCCTACTGAATTGAGGAGTGAAGATATAGGCTACTGAATTGAGGAGTGAAAATATAGGCTACTGAATTGAGGAGTGAAAATATAGGCTACTGAATTGAGGAGTGAAGATATAGGCTACTGAATTGAGGAGTGAAGATATAGCCTACTGAATTGAGGAGTGAAAATATAGGCTACTGAATTGAGGAGTGAAAATATAGCCTACTGAATTGAGGAGTGAAAATATAGGCTACTGAATTGAGGAGTGAAAATATAGCCTACTGAATTGAGGAGTGAAAATATAGCCTACTGAATTGAGGAGTGAAAATATAGCCTACTGAATTGAGGAGTGAAAATATAGCCTACTGAATTGAGGAGTGAAAATATAGGCTACTGAATTGAGGAGTGAAGATATAGCCTACTGAATTGAGGAGTGAAGATATAGGCTACTGAATTGAGGAGTGAAGATATAGCCTACTGAATTGAGGAGTGAAGATATAGGCTACTGAATTGAGGAGTGAAAATATAGGCTACTGAATTGAGGAGTGAAGATATAGCCTTCTGAATTGAGGAGTGAAGATATAGGCTACTGAATTGAGGAGTGAAGATATAGCCTACTGAATTGAGGAGTGAAAATATAGGCTACTGAATTGAGGAGTGAAAATATAGCCTACTGAATTGAGGAGTGAAAATATAGGCTACTGAATTGAGGAGTGAAAATATAGCCTACTGAATTGAGGAGTGAAAATATAGGCTTCTGAATTGAGGAGTGAAGATATAGCCTACTGAATTGAGGAGTGAAGATATAGGCTACTGAATTGAGGAGTGAAGCCTACGATATTTCCCCAGTTAAAGGCTGATAGACAGATTGATAGTAAAAAACTGATGCTACGTTCACCTCAAACACAAACACTTGGCAGAACTGGTGAATCCTATGTTATATATCATGGAATAAGGGGAGAGTTTTCTCCACATTTCACATAATGATGACTGTGTGTGGTCATGTGTGTTCTGTAACGTCAGCATGAACCAATGACAGCTTGTTTTCTCCCTCGTGATCGAGCTAATGAAAAAAAACGGAGCGAGCGGAGTGAACTAGGACGAGCTTCCAGAGGGCCGTGCACCTCTTCCCTTTATAGTGCACTACTTTGGACCAGAGAAGGGGCCCTGGTCCAAAGGAGTAGACTGAGTAGGGAACATGGTTCCATTTGGGACGCAGCACATTGGTACACTCTGAATGGGTTATCCACTAATCTCCCTGGTATTGGCTTTCAAATAAAACAAAAACAACAACCTTTAAACTACCCCATTGAGAACAGAGCACAGCAACACAGGCCTCAGCTGCACTGTCTGTCTGTCTGTCTGTCTGTCTGTCTGTCTGTCTGTCTGTCTGTCTGTCTGTCTGTCTGTCTGTCTGTCTGTCTGTCTGTCTGTCTGTCTGTCTGTCTGTTTGTCTGCCTGTCTCTCTTTCTCTCTCTCTCTCTCTCTCTCCTTCCCTGTTCTCCTCCTCTTTCCCCCACTCCCACTCTTTCTCCCCCCCCTCTCTCTTTTCCCTCGTTCTCTCTCTCCACTCCTCCTCAATGACAGACCATCTGGCAGCAGCCGACCATTGTTAATAGCTTCATTAGAGAAGCGGGATGCTTCGTCTTCGCAACATCTGATTGGCCGGCTGCTCCCCTGCCCATAAAACCAACAGCATGGTGCGGTGTCGCCCATATCTCACACAGCAGATAGAGCATCCATGCTAACGCGGTAAAGACACAGGGCGGGTTAAAGGAGGGAAGGGATTTCTCCATGAGCATCTTATGGAGGTGCTTCATTAAAACCAGCAGGGTAGTGTGTTATATTACAGACAGACAGTGTGGGATATGGGGATATGTATTAGCGTATTTGGAATGAGGATTGCCTGCCTGGCTGGCACTAACCGGGTTGGCCTGCCCCCATGTTTTAAGAGGGAGAGAGCGAGAGACTGGTGGCTGCTTGGCTATCATTCATATCTCAATTTAGGCTGGCACTAACCCACTCAAGCTTACAATGTTCTCCCTCGACAAGACTTGTCCCTGGGAATGTATTTATAGACAACCCTGCAACAAGGGTGTGCTTGTCCTTCCCTCTGTGAACACGCAATGTAGCTTACCCTCACATCAAATAAAGTACAACCCCTCACCCTTTCCAACACCATTTCCTCAGCGAACAAAAGAAAAACAAACCATTTTTTCAGACACTAAAACAACACATCCTGCGTAATAGTATTGACCATCAAGATACAAACATAGTTCTCTGTATACAACGTATATACAAACACCAAATACACGAGTCGATACAGTAAATTATTTTCCCTTAGAGGACAAACTCACAACACACAAGGGTTGCAGTATTAGACTGGCCAGAGAGGAGAGGGGCTTTAATTGGAATGTGTTGTGTGTCTTTATGGTGAGAGATCATTGGATGAGGATGTACCTCCTCAGCCCTCCTCACACTACCTTAGCCCTCCTCACACCACCTTAGCCTTCCTCACACCTCCTCACACCGCCTCAGCCCTCCTCACTCTGCCTCAGCCCCCCTCACACTGTCTCAGCCCTCCTCACACTGCCTCAAACTGCCTCAGCCCTCCTCACACCCCTTCACACAGCCTCAGCACACCTCCTCACACCGCCTCAGCCCTCCCCACACCGCCTCAGCCCTCCCCACACCGCCTCACACTGCCTCAGCCCTCCTCACACTGCATCAGCCCTCCTCACACCGCCTCACACCGCCTCACACCACCCCAGCCCTCCTCACAACACCTCATCACACCGCCTCACACTACCTCAGCCCTCCTCACACTGCATCAGCCCTCCTCACACTGCCTCACACCGCCTCACACCACCCCAGCCCTCCTCACAACATCACACCACCTCAGCCCTCCTCACACCGCCTCACACCGCCTCAGCCCTCCTCACACCGCCTCAGCCCTCCTCAGCCCTCCTCACACCGCCTCAGCCCTCCTTTGCCATCCTGACACCGCCTCACACCACCTCAGCCATTCTGACACTGCCTCACACCGCCTCAGCCCTCCTTTGCCATCCTGACACCGCCTCACACCACCTCAGCCATCCTGACACCGCCTCACACCACCTCAGCCCTCCCCACATTTCCTCAGCCCTCCTCAGCCCTCCTTAGTACTCCTCAGTACTCCACAGCCCTCATCAGCCCTCCTCAGCCCTCTTCAGCCCTCCTCAGCCCTCCTCAGCCCTCTTCAGTCCTCCTCAGCCCTCCTCAGCCCTCCCCAGCCCTCCTCAGCCCTCCTCAGCCCTCCTCAGCCCTCTTCAGCCCTCCACAGCCCTCCTCAGCCCTCTTCAGTACTCCTCAGCCCTCCTCAGCCCTCCTCAGCCCTCATCAGCCCTCCTCAGCCCTCCTCAGCCCTCTTCAGTACTCCACAGCCCTCATCAGCCCTCCTCAGCCCTCCTCAGCCCTCCTCAGCCCTCCTCAGCCCTCCTCAGTACTCCTCAGCCCTCCTCAGCCCTCCTCAGCCCTCCTCAGCCCTCCTCAGCCCTCCTCAGCCCTCCACAGCCCTCCTCAGCCCTCCACAGCCCTCTTCAGCCCTCCTCAGCCCTCCTCAGCCCTCCTCAGCCCTCCTCAGCCCTCCTCAGTCCTCCACAGCCCTCCTCAGCCCTCCTCAGCCCTCCTCAGCCCTCCTCAGCCCTCCACAGCCCTCTTCAGGACTCCACAGCCCTCTTCAGCACTCTTCAAGACTCCACAGCCCTCTTCAGCCCTCCCCAGTACTCCACAGCCCTCTTTAGCCCTCCTCAGCCCTCCTCAGTCCTCCTCAGTCCTCCACAGCCCTCCACAGCCCTCCACAGCCCTCTTCAGTCCTCCTCAGCCCTCCTCAGCCCTCCTCAGTCCTCCTCAGCCCTCCTCAGCCCTCGTCAGCCCGCCTCAGTCCGCCTCAGCCCTCATCAGCCCTCATCAGCCCTCATCAGCCCTCCTCAGTCCTCCTCAGCCCTCCTCAGCCCTCCTCAGCCCTCCTCAGTACTCCACAGCCCTCATCAGCTCTCCTCAGTCCTCCTCAGTAATCCACAGCCCTCATCAGCCCTCCTCAGCCCTCCTCAGGCCTCCTCAGCCCTCCTCAGCCCTCCTCAGCCCTTCTCAGCCCTCTTCAGTACTCCACAGCCCTCTTCAGCCCTCTTCAGTACTCCACAGCCCTCATCAGCCCTCCTCAGCCCTCCTCAGCCCTCCTCAGCCCTGCTCAGCCCTCCTCAGCCCTCTTCAGCCCTCATCAGTACTCCACAGCCCTCCTCACACCGCCTCACACCACCTCAGCCATTCTGACACTGCCTCACACCGCCTCAGCCCTCCCAACATTTCCTCAGCCCTCCTCAGCCCTCCTTAGTACTCCTCAGTACTCCACAGCCCTCATCAGCCCTCATCAGCCCTCATCAGCCCTCTTCAGCCCTCCACAGCCCTCCTCAGCACTCTTCAGCCCTCTTCAGTACTCCACAGCCCTCATCAGCCCTCATCAGCCCTCATCAGCCCTCATCAGCCCTCTTCAGCCCTCCACAGCCCTCCTCAGCACTCTTCAGCCCTCTTCAGTACTCCACAGCCCTCATCAGACCTCATCAGCCCTCCTCAGCCCTCCTCAGCCCTCCTCAGCCCTCCTCAGCCCTCCTTAGCCCTCCTCAGCCCTCCTCAGTCCTCCTCAGCCCTCCACAGCCCTACTCAGCCCTACTCAGCCCTCCTCAGTCCTCCTCAGCCCTCCTCAGCCCTCCTCAGCCCTCATCAGCCCTCATCAGCGCTCTTCTGGACTCCACAGCCCTCTTCAGCGCTCTTCAGTACTCCACAGCCCTCTTCAGTCCTCTTCAGTCCTCCTCAGTCCTCCTCAGCCCTCCTCAGCCCTCCTCAGCCCTCGTCAGCCCTCGTCAGCCCTCATCAGCCCTCATCAGCCCTCCTCAGCCCTCCCCAGTACTCCACAGCCCTCCACAGCCCTCTTCAGCCCTCCTCAGTACTCCACAGCCCTCTTTAGCCCTCCTCAGCCCTCCTCAGTCCTCCTTAGCCCTCCTCAGTCCTCCTCAGTCCTCCACAGCCCTCCACAGCCCTCCACAGCCCTCTTCAGTCCTCCTCAGCCCTCCTCAGCCCTCCTCAGCCCTCCTCAGTCCTCCTCAGCCCTCCTCAGCCCTCGTCAGCCCGCCTCAGTCCGCCTCAGCCCTCATCAGCCCTCATCAGCCCTCATCAGCCCTCCTCAGTCCTCCTCATCCCTCCTCAGCCCTCCTCAGCCCTCCTCAGTACTCCACAGCCCTCATCAGCTCTCCTCAGTCCTCCTCAGTACTCCACAGCCCTCATCAGCCCTCCTCAGGCCTCCTCAGCCCTCCTCAGCCCTCCTCAGCCCTCCTCAGCCCTCTTCAGTACTCCACAGCCCTCTTCAGCCCTCTTCAATACTCCACAGCCCTCATCAGCCCTCCTCAGCCCTCCTCAGCCCTCCTCAGCCCTCTTCAGTACTCCACAGCCCTCTTCAGCCCTCTTCAGTACTCCACAGCCCTCATCAGCCCTCCTCAGCCCTCCTCAGCCCTCCTCAGCCCTCCTCAGCCCTGCTCAGCCCTCCTCAGCCCTCTTCAGCCCTCATCAGTACTCCACAGCCCTCCTCACACCGCCTCACACCACCTCAGCCATTCTGACACTGCCTCACACCGCCTCAGCCCTCCCCACATTTCCTCAGCCCTCCTCAGCCCTCCTTAGCACTCCTCAGTACTCCACAGCGCAAAACCAGCCCTCCTCAGCCCTCCTCAGTACTCCACAGCCCTCATCAGCCCTCATCAGCCCTCTTCAGCCCTCCACAGCCCTCCTCAGCACTCTTCAGCCCTCTTCAGTACTCCACAGCCCTCATCAGCCCTCATCAGCCCTCCTCAGCCCTCCTCAGCCCTCCTCAGCCCTCCTCAGCCCTCCTCAGCCCTCCTCAGCCCTCCTCAGCCCTCCTCAGCCCTCCTCAGCCCTCCTCAGTCCTCCTCAGCCCTCCACAGCCCTACTCAGCCCTACTCAGCCCTCCTCAGTCCTCCTCAGCCCTCCTCAGCCCTCCTCAGCCCTCATCAGCCCTCATCAGCGCTCTTCTGGACTCCACAGCCCTCTTCAGCGCTCTTCAGTACTCCACAGCCCTCTTCAGTCCTCCTCAGTCCTCCTCAGTCCTCCTCAGCCCTCCTCAGCCCTCCTCAGTCCTCCTCAGCCCTCCTCAGTCCTCCTCAGCCCTCCTCAGCCCTCGTCAGCCCTCGTCAGCCCTCATCAGCCCTCATCAGCCCTCCTCAGCCCTCCCCAGTACTCCACAGCCCTCCTCAGCCCTCCTCAGTACTCTTCAGCCCTCCTCAGTCCTCCTCAGTCCTCCTCAGTCCTCCTCAGCCCTCTTCAGTCTTCCTCAGCCCTCCACAGCCCTCATCAGCCCTCCTCAGTCCTCCTCAGCCCTCATCAGGCCTCCTCAGCCCTCATCAGTCCTCCTCAGCCCTCATCAGTACTCTTCAGCCCTCATCAGTCCTCCTCAGCCCTCATCAGTCCTCCTCAGCCCTCCTCAGCCCTCCTCAGTACTCCACAGCCCTCATCAGCACTCTTCAGCCCTCCTCAGTATTCCAAAGCCCTCCTCAGTACTCCAAAGCCCTCCTCAGTACTCTTCAGCCCTCATCAGCCCTCCTCAGCCCTCATCAGTCCTCCTCAGCCCCCCTCAGTACTCTTCAGCCCTCATCAGTCCTTCTCAGCCCTCATCAGTCCTCCTCAGCCCTCCTCAGTACTCTTCAGCCCTTGACCATATAGATCACCTATATAGTGATCTTCGATTGACCAGGGCCCTATCTAGTGTTATTATATTGACCAGGGCCCTATCTAGTGTTCTTCTATTGACCAGGGCTCTATCTAGTGTTCTTCTATTGACCAGGGCCTTATCTAGTGTTCTATTGACCAGGGCTCTATCTAGTGTTCTTCTATTGACCAGGGCCCTATCTAGTGTTCTTCTATTGACCAGGGCCCTATCTCGTGTTCTTCTATTGACCAGGGCCCTATCTAGTGTTCTATTGACCAGGGCCCTATCTAGTGTTCTTCTATTGACCAGGGCCCTATCTCGTTTTCTTCTATTGACCAGGGCCTTATCTAGTGTTCTATTGACCAGGGCCCTATCTAGTGTTCTTCTATTGACCAGGGCCCTATCTAGTGTTCTTCTATTGACCAGGGCCCTATCTAGTGTTCTTCTATTGACCAGGGCCCTATCTCGTGTTCTTCTATTGACCAGGGCCCTATCTCGTGTTCTTCTATTGACCAGGGCCTTATCTAGTGTTCTTCTATTGACCAGGGCCCTATCTAGTGTTCTTCTATTGACCAGGGCCCTATCTAGTGTTTTTCTATTGACCAGGGCCCTATCTAGTGTTCTTCTATTGACCAGGGCCCTATCTCGTGTTCTTCTATTGACCAGGGCCTTATCTAGTGTTCTATTGACTAAGAAAATCAAATCGAATGTATTTATAAAGCCCTTCGTACATCAGCTGATATCTCAAAGTGCTGTACAGAAACCCAGCCTAAAACCCCAAACAGCAAGCAATGCAAGTGTAGAAGCACGGTGGCTAGGCTAGTATTATAACTATCCTTTCAGACCATTCTAGAAGGTACAGAACCTAGGAAGACAATTAGAGGGGTGGCCAGTCCTCTTCTGGCTGTGCCGGGTGGAGAACATGGCCAAGATGTGCAAACGTTCATTGATGACCAGCAGGGTCAGATAATAATAATCACAGTGGTTGTCGAAAATGCAGCAGGTCAGCACCTAAAGAGTAAATGTCATTTGGCTTTTCATAGCCGATCATTCAGAGTACCTCTACCGCTCCTGCTGTCTCTAGAGAGTTGAAAACAGAAGGTCTGGGACAGGTAGCATGTCCGGTGAACAGGTCAGGGTTCCATAGTCGCAGGAAGAACAGTTGGAAACTGGAGCAGCAGCACGGACAGGTGGACTGGGGACAGCAAGGAGCACGGTCCTAGTGCTCAGTTCCTCCGAGAGAGAGAAAGAAAGAAAAATAATTAGAGAGAGCACACTTAAATTCACACAGGACACAGGAAAAAACAGGAGAAATACTCCAGATATAACAAACTGACCCTAGCCCCCGTCACATAAACTATTGCAGCATAAATACTGGAGGCTGAGACAGGAGGGGTTGGGAGACACTGTGGCCCCATCTGCGAGACCCCCGGACAGGGCCAAACAGACAGGATATAACCCCACCCACTTTGCCAATGTACAGCCCCCACAACACTAGAGGGATATCTTCAACAAACAACTTACCATCTTAAGACAAGGCCAAGTATAGCGCACAAAGATCTCCGCCACGGCACAAACAAAGGGGGGTGCGCCAACCCTTCACACCTCCATAACCTACCTACCCTCTATCCCTCTACACCTCCATCACACTACCTACCCTCTATCCCTCTACACCTCCATCACACTACCTACCCTCTATCCCTTCACACCTCCATCACCTACCTACCCTCTATCCCTTCACACCTACATCACCCTACCTACCCTCTATCCCTCTACACCTCCATCACCCTACCTACCCTCTATCCCTTCACACCTCCATAACCTACCTACCCTCTATCTCTCTACAGCTCCATCACACTACCTACCCTCTATCCCTCTACACCTCCATCACCCTACCTACCCTCTACACCTCCATCACCCTACCTACCCTCTATCCCTCTACACCTCCATAACCTACCTACCCTCTATCCCTCTACACCTCCATAACCTACCTACCCTCTATCCCTCTACACCTCCATCACCCTACCTACCCTCTATCCCTCTACACCTCCATCACACTACCTACCCTCTATCCCTCTACACCTCCATCACACTACCTACCCTCTATCCCTCTACACCTCCATCACACTACCTACCCTCTATCCCTCTACACCTCCAGCACACTACCTACCCTCTATCCCTTCACACCTCCATAACCTACCTACCCTCTATCCCTCTACACCTCCATCACCCTACCTACCCTCTATCCCTCTACACCTACATCACCCTACCTACCCTCTATCCCTCTACACCTACATCACCCTACCTACCCTCTATCCCTCT
This sequence comes from Oncorhynchus keta, assembly GCF_023373465.1. Lineage (NCBI taxonomy): Eukaryota > Metazoa > Chordata > Actinopteri > Salmoniformes > Salmonidae > Oncorhynchus > Oncorhynchus keta. The sequence continues at coordinate 78,968,693 of NC_068424.1, forward strand.
ACACCTCCATAACCTACCTACCCTCTATCCCTCTACACCTCCATCACACTACCTACCCTCTATCCCTCTACACCTCCAGCACACTACCTACCCTCTATCCCTTCACACCTCCATAACCTACCTACCCTCTATTCCTCTACACCTCCATCACACTACCTACCCTCTATCCCTCTACACCTCCATCACACTACCTACCCTCTATCCCTCTACACCTACATCACCCAGCCTACCCTCTATCCCTTCACACCTCCATAACCTACTTACCCTCTATCCCTCTACACCTCCGTAACCTACCTACGCTCTATCCCTCCAGACCTCCACCACCCTACCTACCCTCTACCCCTCTACACCTCCATCACCCTACCTACCCTCTATCCCTCTACCCCTCCATCACCCTAATGCTCTACCACTCCACACCCCCATCAACCTACCTACCCTCTATCCCTCTACACCTCCATCACCCTACCTACCCTCTATCCCTCTACACCTCCATCACACTACCTACCCTCTATCCCTCTACACCTCCATCACACTACCTACCCTCTATCCCTTCACACCTCCATCACCTACCTACCCTCTATCCCTTCACACCTACATCACCCTACCTACCCTCTATCCCTCTACACCTCCATCACACTACCTACCCTCTATCCCTCTACACCTCCATCACACTACCTACCCTCTATCCCTCTACACCTCCATCACACTACCTACCCTCTATCCCTCTACACCTCCATCACACTACCTACCCTCTATCCCTCTACACCTCCATCACACTACCTACCCTCTATCCCTCTACACCTCCATCACACTACCTACCCTCTATCCCTCTACACCTCCATCACCCTACCTACCCTCTATCCCTTCACACCTCTATAACCTACCTACCCTCTATCCCTTCACACCTCCATAACCTACATACCCTCTATCCCTCTACACCTCCATCACACTACCTACCCTCTATCCCTCTACACCTACATCACCCTACCTACCCTCTATCCCTCTACACCTCCATAACCTACCTACCCTCTATCCCTCTACACCTCCATCACACTACCTACCCTCTATCCGTCTACACCTCCATCACACTGCCCCTCTACCCCTCCATCACCCTACCCTCTACCCCTCCACACCTCCATCACCCTACCCTCTACCCCTCCACACCTCCATCACCCTACCCTCTACCCCTCCACACGTTCACCACCCTACCCTCTACCCCTCCTCACGTCCACCACCCTACTATCTACCCCTCCACACCCCCATCGCCCTACCATCTACCCCTCCACACCCCCATCACCCTACCATCTACCCCTCCACATCTCCATCATCATACCCTCTACCCACTCCACACCTCCATCACCCTACCATCTACCCCTCTACCCCTCCACACCCCCATCACCCTACCATCTACCCCTCCACACCTCCATCATCCTACCCTCTACCCACTCCACACCTCCATCACCCTACCCTCTACCCCTCCATCACCCTACCCTCTACCCCTCCACCTCCACCACCCTACCCTCTACCCCTCCACACCCCATCACCCTACCATCTACCCCTCTACCCCTCCATCACCCTACCCTCTACCCCTCCACACCTCCATCACCCTACCCTCTACCCCTCCACACCTCCCACGACACTACCCTCTACCCCTCCACACCCCATCACCCTACCATCTACCCCTCTACCCCTCCATCACCCTACCCTCTACCCCTCCACACCTACATCACCCTACCCTCTAACCCTCCTCACCTCCACCACCTACCCTCTACCCCTCCATACCTCCATCACCCTACCCTCTACCCCTCCACACCTCCACCACCCTACCCTCTACCCCTCCACACCTCCATCACCCTACCCTCTACACCTCCACACCTCCATCACCCTACCCTCTTCTCCTCCCACCTCCATCACATTACCATCTACCCCTCTACCCCTCCACACCTCCATCACCCTACCCCTCCACACTTCCACCACCCTACCCTCTACCTCTCCACCTCCACACCTCCATCACCCTACCCTCTACCCCTCCATCACCCTAACCTCTACCCCTCCACACCTCCATCACCCTACCCTCTACCCCTCCACACGTCCACCACCCTACCCTCTACCCCTCCTCACCTCCACCACCCTACTATCTACCCCTCCACACCCCCATCACCCTACCATCTAACCCTCCACACCTCCATCACCCTACCCTCTACCCCTCCACACGTCCACGACCCTACCCTCTACCCCTCCTCACCTCCACCGCCCTACTATCTACCCCTCCACACCCCCATCACCCTACCATCTACCCCTCCATCATCCTACCCTCTATCCTCCACACCTCCATCACCCTACCCTCTACCCCTCCACACCTCCATCACCCTACCCTCTACCCCTCCACACCTCCACCACCCTACCCTCTACCCCTCCACACCCCCATCACCCTACCATCTACCCCTCTACCCCTCCACACCTCCATCACCCTACCCTCTACCCCTCCACACCTCAATCACCCTACCCTCTACCCCTCCACACCTCAATCCCCCTACCCTCTACCCCTCCACACCTCCATCACCCTACCCTCTACCCCTCCACACCTCAATCAACCTACCCTCTACCCCTCCACACCTCCATTACCCCACCATGTACCCCTCCACACCCCCATCACCCTACCCTCTACCCCTCCACCACCCTACCCTCTACCCCTCCACACCTCCATCACCCAACCCTCCTCACCTCCACCACCCTACCCTCTACCCCTCCATACCTCCATCACCCTACCCTCCACACCTCCACCACCCTACCCTCTACCCCTCCACACCTCCATCACCCTACCCTCTACACCTCCACACCTCCATCACCCTACCCTCTACCCCTCTACCCCTCCACACCTCCACCACCCTACCCTCTACCCCTCCACACCTCCATCACCCTACCCTCTACCCCTCCACACCTCCATCACCCTACCCTCTACACCTCCACACCTCCATCACCCTACCCTCTTCTCCTCCACACCTCCATCACATTACCATCTACCCCTCTACCCCTCCACACCTCCATCACCCTACCCTCTACCCCTCCACACCTCCACCACCCTACCCTCTACCCCTCCACACTTCCACCACCCTACCCTCTACCCCTCCACCTCCACACCTCCATCACCCTACCCTCTACCCCTCCATCACCCTAACCTCTACCCCTCCACACCTCCATCACCCTACCCTCTACCCCTCCACACTTACACCACCCTACCCTCTACCCCTCCACCTCCACACCTCCATCACCCTACCCTCTACCCCTCCATCACCCTAACCTCTACCCCTCCACACCTCCATCACCCTACCCTCTACCCCTCCACACGTCCACCACCCTACCCTCTACCCCTCCTCACCTCCACCACCCTACTATCTACCCCTCCACACCCCCATCACCCTACCATCTACCCCTCCACACCTCCATCACCCTACCCTCTACCCCTCCACACGTCCACCACCCTACCCTCTACCCCTCCTCACCTCCACCGCCCTACTATCTACCCCTCCACACCCCCATCACCCTACCATCTACCCCTCCATCATCCTACCCTCTACCCTCCACACCTCCATCACCCTACCCTCTACCCCTCCACACCCCCATCACCCTACCATCTACCCCTCTACCCCTCCACACCTCCATCACCCTACCCTCTACCCCTCCACACCTCAATCACCCTACCCTCTACCCCTCCACACCTCAATCAACCTACCCTCTACCCCTCCACACCTCCATTACCCCACCATGTACCCCTCCACCCCCCATCACCCTACCCTCTACCCCTCCACCACCCTACCCTCTACCCCTCCACACCTCCATCACCCAACCCTCTAACCCTCCACACCTCCACCACCCTACCCTCTACCCCTCCACACCTCCATCACCCTACCCTCTACCCCTCCACACCTCCACCACCCTACCCTCTACCCCTCCACACCTCCATCACCCTACCCTCTACACCTCCACACCGCCATCACCCTACCCTCTACCCCTCTACCCCTCCACACCTCCACCACCCTACCCTCTACCCCTCCACACCTCCATCACCCTACCCTCTATCCCTCCACACCTCCATCACCCTACCCTCTACCCCTCCACACCTCCATCACCCTACCCTCTACCCCTCCACACCTCCACCACCCTACCATCTACCCCTCTACCCCTCCACACCTCCATCACCCTACCCTCTACACCTCCATCACCCTACCCTCTTCTCCTCCACACCTCCATCACATTACCATCTACCCCTCTACCCCTCCACACCTCCATCACCCTACCCTCTACCCCTCCACACCTCCACCACCCTACCCTCTACCCCTCCACACTTCCACCACCCTACCCTCTACCCCTCCACCTCCACACCTCCATCACCCTACCCTCTACCGACTCCACACCACCATCACCCTACCATCTACCCCTCCACCACCCTACCCTCTACCCCTCCACACCTCCATCACCCTACCCTCTAACCCTCCTCACCTCCACCACCCTACCCTCTACCCCTCCATACCTCCATCACCCTACCCTCTACCCCTCCACACCTCCACCACCCTACCCTCTACCCCTCCACACCTCCATCACCCTACCCTCTACCCCTCCACACCGCCATCACCCTACCCTCTACCCCTCTACCCCTCCACACCTCCACCACCCTACCCTCTACCCCTCCACACCTCCATCACCCTACCCTCTACCCCTCCACACCTCCATCACCCTACCCTCTACCCCTCCACACCTCCATCACCCTACCCTCTACCCCTCCACACCTCCACCACCCTACCATCTACCCCTCTACCCCTCCACACCTCCATCACCCTACCCTCTACACCTCCATCACCCTACCCTCTACCCCTCCACACCTCCACCACCGTACCCTCTACCCCTCCACACTTCCACCACCCTACCCTCTACCCCTCCACCTCCACACCTCCATCACCCTACCCTCTACTGACTCCACACCACCATCACCCTACCATCTACCCCTCTACCCCTCCACACCTCCATCACCCTACCCTCTACCCACTCCACACCTCCATCACCCTACCCTCTAACCCCCACACCTCCACCACCCTACCCTCTACCCCTCTCTCCGTGCCAGGATCAGGGAGAAACAGCCCCAGAATAGTTTTAATTTATGACGTTCATTTTCTTGTTTTTTTATGCTCTTCTCTCTGAGAACAGTTATTCATCAACGTACCGGCTCAGCTGTGGAGGGCTGAGGAGGAGAAAAGGAACAACAAAGCACTAGCTCAAAGCACTAACTTAACTCCCAAATGGCACCCTATCCCCTATGGTTCCTGGTCAAAGTTAGTGCACTATAAAGGAGATATGCTGCCATTTGGGCCACAGAGTTGGACCATGATTTATCACTTTCTCACGGACTCTAGCTATTCTGCTTTGGCTCTCGGGAGTCTTATGGGCTGTCCCAAATGGCACCCTATTCCCTATACATCTCTCTGGTCAAAAGTAGTGCACTCTGTAGGGAATATGGTGGCATTTGGGACTCATAATATATATATAGAGAGAGCATATATATATATAGAGAGAGGGAGACTCTTCCTTCTTTATTCAAACATTTGCTTCATCTACAAACGTGTTATTCTATTGTGAATATTTCAGCATTGTGTAAATACAATGTCTTGTTCAGACTGGAAAACACAAAAACAGCTCTACAGTAAAGGAGGGGGAAAAAATGATAAATTAAATTATTGAGTTACAGAACTTCACATCTCCCTCTTAGTTTGGAGAGGAGAGAGAGAGAGAGAGAGAGAGAGAGAGAGAGAGAGAGAGAGAGAGAGAGAGAGACAGACAGAGACACACACAGACACACAGACAGACAGACAAGAGGGGGAGAGAGAGAAAAGGAGGTCAGGAACAGAATCTTAGTTAATTAACAGTGAAAGTGTTGGTGATGTGTCACCTGTCATGACCGTGTACTGTAATTTGTGCTTAGTGACAACAGCCATGTCTCTCCCCTACTCCTCTCCTCCTAAATAGTTAAAGTACAAAAGGGAAAATAAATTAACATCAATATGGGTTGTATTTATAATGGTGTTTGTTCTTCACTGGTTGCCCTTTTCTTGTGGCAACAGGTCACAAATATTGCTGCTGTGATGACACACTGGTATTTCACCCAGTAGATATGGGAGTTTATCAAAATTGGATTTGTTTTCGAATTCTTTGTGGGTCTTTGTAATCTGAGGGAAATATGTGTCTCTAATATGGTCATACATTGGGCAGGAGGTTAGGAAGTGCAGCTCAGTTTCCACCTCATTTTGTGGGCAGTGTGCAAATAGCCAGTCTTCTCTTCAGAACCAGGTCTGCCTACGGCGGCCTTTCTGCATAGCAAGGCCATACTCACTGAGTCTGTACATTGTGAAATCTGTTGGGTCAGTCACAGTGGTCAGGTATTCCCTGTATACTCTCCGTTTAGGGTCAGTCACAGTGGTCAGGTATTCCCTGTATACTCTCTGTTTAGGGTCAGTCACAGTGGTCAGGTATTCCCTGTATACTCTCTGTTTAGGGTCAGTCACAGTGGTCAGGTATTCCCTGTATACTCTCTGTTTAGGGTCAGTCACAGTGGTCAGGTATTCCCTGTGTACTCTCTGTTTAGGGTCCGTCACAGTGGTCAGGTATTCACTGTGTAATCTCTGTTTAGGGTCCGTCACAGTGGTCAGGTATTCACTGTGTACTCTCTGTTTAGGGTCAGTCACAGTGGTCAGGTATTCCCTGTGTACTCTCTGTTTAGGGCCAGTCACAGTGGTCAGGTATTCCCTGTGTACTCTCTGTTTAGGGTCAGTCACAGTGGTCAGGTATTCCCTGTATACTCTCCGTTTAGGGTCAGTCACAGTGGTCAGGTATTCCCTGTATACTCTCTGTTTAGGGTCAGTCACAGTGGTCAGGTATTCCCTGTATACTCTCTGTTTAGGGTCAGTCACAGTGGTCAGGTATTCCCTGTATACTCTCTGTTTAGGGTCAGTCACAGTGGTCAGGTATTCCCTGTATACTCTCCGTTTAGGGCCAGTCACAGTGGTCAGGTATTCCCTGTATACTCTCCGTTTAGGGTCAGTCACAGTGGTCAGGTATTCCCTGTATACTCTCTGTTTAGGGTCAGTCACAGTGGTCAGGTATTTCCTGTATACTCTCCGTTTAGGGTCAGTCACAGTGGTCAGGTATTCACTGTGTACTCTCTGTTTAGGGCCAGTCACAGTGGTCAGGTATTCCCTGTGTACTCTCTGTTTAGGGTCAGTCACAGTGGTCAGGTATTCCCTGTATACTCTCTGTTTAGGGTCAGTCACAGTGGTCAGGTATTCCCTGTATACTCTCTGTTTAGGGTCAGTCACAGTGGTCAGGTATTCCCTGTATACTCTCTGTTTAGGGTCAGTCACAGTGGTCAGGTATTCCCTGTATACTCTCTGTTTAGGGCCAGTCACAGTGGTCAGGTATTCCTGTATACTCTCTGTTTAGGGCCAGTCACAGTGGTCAGGTATTCCCTGTATACTCTCCGTTTAGGGTCAGTCACAGTGGTCAGGTATTCCCTGTATACTCTCTGTTTAGGGTCAGTCACAGTGGTCAGGTATTTCCTGTATACTCTCCGTTTAGGGTCAGTCACAGTGGTCAGGTATTCACTGTGTACTCTCTGTTTAGGATCAGTCACAGTGGTCAGGTATTCACTGTGTACTCTCTGTTTAGGATCAGTCACAGTGGTCAGGTATCCACTGTGTACTCTCTGTTTAGGATCAGTCACAGTGGTCAGGTATCCACTGTGTACTCTCTGTTTAGGGTCAGTCACAGTGGTCAGGTATTCCCTGTATACTCTCTGTTTAGGGTCAGTCACAGTGGTCAGGTATTCACTGTGTACTCTCTGTTTAGGGTCAGTCACAGTGGTCAGGTATCCACTGTGTACTCTCTGTTTAGGGTCAGTCACAGTGGTCAGGTATTCACTGTATACTCTCTGTTTAGGGTCAGTCACAGTGGTCAGGTATCCACTGTGTACTCTCTGTTTAGGATCAGTCACAGTGGTCAGGTATTCACTGTGTACTCTCTGTTTAGGGCCAAATATCATTCTAGTTTGCTCTGTTTTTTTTTGGTAATTCTTTCCAATATGTCAAGTAATTATCTTTAGTTTTCTCATGATTTGGTTGGGTCTAATTGTATTGCTGTCCTGGGGCTCTTGGGGTCTATTCGTGTTTGTGAACAGAGCCCCAGGACCAGCTTGCTTAGGGGACTCTTCTCCAGGTAAATTTCTCTGTAGGTGATGGCTTTGTTATGGAAGGTTTTGGAAGCGCTTCCATAAAGGGCAATGGGTTCTATAACTGATTAGAGTATTTCTAGACACATCCTAATTGGTATGTCAAATTTTATGTTCCTTATAATGACATGCACTGTCAACTGTAGGACCTTGTTGTAGAGACATCTCAAGGACGATCAATGGAAACAGGATGCACCTGAGCTCAATTTAGAGTCTTATAGCAAAGGAACTGAATACTTATAAATAAGCTATTTCAGTTAATTTATCTATTATACATTTGCTAAAGTGTCTGAAAAACTATTCTCACTTCGTCATTATGGGGTATTGTGATGTCATGAATGGGTATTGAGATGTCATTATGGGGTATTGTGATGTCATTATGGGGTATTGGGATGTCATTATGGGGTATTGTGTGTAAAAAAATATATATTTAATTAATTTTAGAATAAGGCTGTAATGTAACAAAATGTGGAAAAAGTGAAGTGGTCTGAATACTTCCAGAATGCAGTGTATGGAGTTAGCATTGATGGTAATATTTCACACAGAGATCACTTCAATCGGAAAACCTTGCAGCTGTCTGGTACTGCTGTTGCCAGTGTCTGATTGCCAAAGCGTGTCTCCAGAAACCTGGTTTGTGTTTACACATAATTGTTCTACACAGTTTCTCATCTCTTGCCCAAAACGGTTGTCATTTCCAGACGGCTTAAACTTTTTTCTCTTAAGTTTTCTAAATTATGCTCATCATTACAGTAGAGTCATGGCGAATCATTCGGCCAATCAGGTTTACTATACGAGAAGGATATGAAACCCCACTCCTATGCTTTGAACTTATGAACTACTGAACCCTTGACCTCTCCACTGGTGAAGACAGTCACTGTGAGCAATGACCTTTACAGCCAACCAACAGTAGAACATAGAAGTTGGGATATCTTCATGAAATTGGTAAATCATATATATTTTTAGGGGGAAACACATGATCAATATTATACATTTCATACTGTATATATTATTATGTGATTGTTGTCCTCTATCCTTTCATATCATTTCATTTATGGATCCATAGGAGCATCATTCAGTCATTTCACATGGGTCTTGACAACAGTATTGCACAGCTATGTCCCCAAAATGGCATTCTATTCCCTATATAGTGCACCTACTTTGACCAGAGTCCAATGGGCCCTGGTCAACAGAAGTGCACTATTCACATTTTACCTTTATTTAACCAGGCAAGTCAGTTAAGAACTAATTCTTATTTTCAATGACGCCCTAGGAACAGCCTGTTCAGGGGCAGAACGACAGATTTGTACCTTGTCAGCTCGAGGGTTTGAACTTGCAACCTTCCGGCTACTAGTCCAACGCTCTAACCACTAGGCTACCCTGCAGCCCTATGAAGGAAATAGGGTGCTATTTGGGATGCACAGAACGTACAGTCCACGTCACTACTATAACCAGCTCCTGTGAGACTCCGACTAATAGCATCATTAGTGAGCTTGACCCATTGTGCTTCAACATGTCCTTCTGCAGATGACGGAGGTCAATTTTATGCAGCTGCTGCAAAACGCTGTGTATCAATCTCAATAAAGGAACTACAGCTGTCTGTAAACGCCTGGTGAAGACATATTAAACACCATCAGCTGTCTGTAACGGCCTGGTGAAGACATATTAAACACCATCAGCTGTCTGTAAGGGCCTGGTGAAGACATATTAAACACCATCAGCTGTCTGTAAGGGCCCGAGGAAGACATATTAAACACCATCAGCTGTCTGTAAGGGCCTGGTGAAGACATTAAACACCATCAGCTGTCTGTAAGGGCCTGGTGAAGACATATTAAACACCATCAGCTGTCTGTAAGGGCCTGGTGAAGACATATTAAACACCATCAGCTGTCTGTAAGGGCCTGGTGAAGACATATTAAATACCATCAGCTGTCTGTAAGGGCCTGGTGAAGACATATTAAACACCATCAGCTGTCTGTAAGGGCCTGGTGAAGACATATTAAACACCATCAGCTGTCTGTAAGGGCCTGGTGAAGACATATTAAACACCATCAGCTGTCTGTAAGGGCCCGAGGAAGACATATTAAACACCATCAGCTGTCTGTAAGGGCCCGAGGAAGACATATTAAACACCATCAGCTGTCTGTAAGGGCCTGGTGAAGACATATTAAACACCATCAGCTGTCTGTAAGGGCCTGGTGAAGACATATTAAACACCATCAGCTGTCTGTAAGGGCCTGGTGAAGACATATTAAACACCATCAGCTGTCTGTAAGGGCCTGGTGAAGACATATTAAACACCATCAGCTGTCTGTAAGGGCCTGGTGAAGACATATTAAACACCATCAGCTGTCTGTAAGGGCCTGGTGAAGACATATTAATCACCACCAGCTGTCTGTAAGGGCCCGATGAAGACATATTAAACACCATCAGCTGTCTGTAAGGGCCTGGTGAAGACATATTAAACACCATCAGCTGTCTGTAAGGGCCTGGTGAAGACATATTAAACACCATCAGCTGTCTGTAAGGGCCTGGTGAAGACATATTAAACACCATCAGCTGTCTGTAAGGGCCTGGTGAAGACATATTAAACACCATCAGCTGTCTGTAAGGGCCTGGTGAAAACATATTAAACACCATCAGCTGTCTGTAAGGGCTGAGGAAGACATATTAAACACCATCAGCTGTCTGTAAGGGCTTGGTGAAGACATATTAAACACCATCAGCTGTCTGTAAGGGCCTGGTGAAGACATATTAAACACCATCAGCTGTCTGTAAGGGCCTGGTGAAGACATATTAAACACCATCAGCTGTCTGTAAGGGCCTGGTGAAGACATATTAAACACCATCAGCTGTCTGTAAGGGCCTGGTGAAGACATATTAAACACCATCAGCTGTCTGTAAGGGCCTGGTGAAGACATATTAAACACCATCAGTTGTCTGTAAGGGCCTGGTGAAGACATATTAAACACCATCAGCTGTCTGTAAGGGCCTGGTGAAGACATATTAAACACTATCAGCTGTCTGTAAGGGCCTGGTGAAGACATATTAAACACCATCAGCTGTCTGTAAGGGCCTGGTGAAGACATATTAAACACCACCAGCTGTCTGTAAGGGCCTGGTGAAGACATATTAAACACCATCAGCTGTCTGTAAGGGCTCGAGGGGCCTGGTGAAGACATATTAAACACCATCAGCTGTCTGTAAGGGCCTGGTGAAGACATATTAAACACCATCAGCTGTCTGTAAGGGCCTGGTGAAGACATATTAAACACCATCAGCTGTCTGTAAGGGCCTGGTGAAGACATATTAAACACCACCAGCTGTCTGTAAGGGCCTGGTGAAGACATATTAAACGCTGTCTGGAAGACATATTAAACACCATCAGCTGTCTGTAAGGGCTCGAGGAAGACATATTAAACACCATCAGCTGTCTGTAAGGGCCTGGTGAAGACATATTAAACACCACCAGCTGTCTGTAAGGGCTCGAGGAAGACATATTAAACACCATCAGCTGTATGTAAGGGCCTGGTGAAGACATATTAAACACCATCAGCTGTCTGTAAGGGCCTGGTGAAGACATATTAAACACCATCAGCTGTCTGTAAGGGCCTGGTGAAGACATATTAAACACCACCAGCTGTCTGTAAGGGCCTGGTGAAGACATATTAAACACCATCAGCTGTCTGTAAGGGCCCGAGGAAGACATATTAAACACCATCAGCTGTCTGTAAGGGCCTGGTGAAGACATATTAAACACCATCAGCTGTCTGTAAGGGCCTGGTGAAGACATATTAAACACCATCAGCTGTCTGTAAGGGCCTGGTGAAGACATATTAAACACCACCAGCTGTCTGTAAGGGCCTGGTGAAGACATATTAAACACCATCAGCTGTCTGTAAGGGCCTGGTGAAGACATATTAAACACCATCAGCTGTCTGTAAGGGCCTGGTGAAGACATATTAAACACCATCAGCTGTCTGTAAGGGCCTGGTGAAGACATATTAAACACCATCAGCTGTCTGTAAGGGCCTGGTGAAGACATATTAAACACCATCAGCTGTCTGTAAGGGCCTGGTGAAGACATATTAAACACCATCAGCTGTCTGTAAGGGCCTGGTGAAGACATATTAAACACCATCAGCTGTCTGTAAGGGCCTGGTGAAGACATATTAAACACCATCAGCTGTCTGTAAGGGCCTGGTGAAGACATATTAAACACCATCAGCTATCTGTAAGGGCCTGGTGAAGACATATTAAACACTACCAGCTGTCTGTAAGGGCCTGGTGAAGACATATTAAACACCATCAGCTGTATGTAAGGGCCTGGTGAAGACATATTAAACACCATCAGCTGTATGTAAGGGCCTGGTGAAGACATATTAAACACCATCAGCTGTATGTAAGGGCCTGGTGAAGACATATTAAACACCATCAGCTGTATGTAAGGGCCTGGTGAAGACATATTAAACACCATCAGCTGTCTGTAAGGGCCTGGTGAAGACATATTAAACACCATCAGCTGTCTGTAAGGGCCTGGTGAAGACATATTAAACACCATCAGCTGTCTGTAAGGGCCTGGTGAAGACATATTAAACACCATCAGCTGTCTGTAAGGGCCCGAGGAAGACATATTAAATACCATCAGCTGTCTGTAAGGGCCCGAGGAAGACATATTACACACCATCAGCTGTCTGTAAGGGCCTGGTGAAGACATATTAAACACCATCAGCTGTCTGTAAGGGCCCGAGGAAGACATATTAAACACCATCAGCTGTCTGTAAGGGCCTGGTGAAGACATATTAAACACCATCAGCTGTCTGTAAGGGCCTGGTGAAGACATATTAAACACCATCAGCTGTCTGTAAGGGCCTGGTGAAGACATATTAAACACCACCAGCTGTCTGTAAGGGCCTGGTGAAGACATATTAAACACCATCAGCTGTCTGTAAGGGCCCGAGGAAGACATATTAAACACCATCAGCTGTCTGTAAGGGCCTGGTGAAGACATATTAAACACCATCAGCTGTCTGTAAGGGCCTGGTGAAGACATATTAAACACCATCAGCTGTCTGTAAGGGCCTGGTGAAGACATATTAAACACCACCAGCTGTCTGTAAGGGCCCGAGGAAGACATATTAAACACCATCAGCTGTCTGTAAGGGCCTGGTGAAGACATATTAAACACCATCAGCTGTATGTAAGGGCCTGGTGAAGACATATTAAACACCATCAGCTGTATGTAAGGGCCTGGTGAAGACATATTAAACACCATCAGCTGTATGTAAGGGCCTGGTGAAGACATATTAAACACCATCAGCTGTATGTAAGGGCCTGGTGAAGACATATTAAACACCATCAGCTGTCTGTAAGGGCCTGGTGAAGACATATTAAACACCACCAGCTGTCTGTAAGGGCCTGGTGAAGACATATTAAACACCATCAGCTGTATGTAAGGGCCTGGTGAAGACATATTAAACACCATCAGCTGTCTGTAAGGGCCCGAGGAAGACATATTAAACACCATCAGCTGTCTGTAAGGGCTCGAGGAAGACATATTAAACACCATCAGCTGTCTGTAAGGGCCTGGTGAAGACATATTAAACACCACCAGCTGTCTGTAAGGGCCTGGTGAAGACATATTAAACACCATCAGCTGTCTGTAAGGGCCTGGTGAAGACATATTAAATACCATCAGCTGTCTGTAAGGGCCTGGTGAAGACATATTAAACACCATCAGCTGTCTGTAAGGGCCCGAGGAAGACATATTAAACACCACCAGCTGTCTGTAAGGGCCTGGTGAAGACATATTAAACACCATCAGCTGTCTGTAAGGGCCCGAGGAAGACATATTAAACACCATCAGCTGTCTGTAAGGGCCTGGTGAAGACATATTAAACACCATCAGCTGTCTGTAAGGGCCTGGTGAAGACATATTAAACACCATCAGCTGTCTGTAAGGGCCTGGTGAAGACATATTAAACACCATCAGCTGTCTGTAAGGGCCCGAGGAAGACATATTAAACACCATCAGCTGTCTGTAAGGGCCTGGTGAAGACATATTAAACACCATCAGCTGTCTGTAAGGGCCTGGTGAAGACATATTAAACACCATCAGCTGTCTGTAAGGGCCTGGTGAAGACATATTAAACACCATCAGCTGTCTGTAAGGGCCTGGTGAAGACATATTAAACACCATCAGCTGTCTGTAAGGGCCTGGTGAAGACATATTAAACACCATCAGCTGTCTGTAAGGGCCTGGTGAAGACATATTAAACACCATCAGCTGTCTGTAAGGGCCTGGTGAAGACATATTAAACACCATCAGCTGTCTGTAAGGGCCTGGTGAAGACATATTAAACACCATCAGCTATCTGTAAGGGCCTGGTGAAGACATATTAAACACTACCAGCTGTCTGTAAGGGCCTGGTGAAGACATATTAAACACCATCAGCTGTATGTAAGGGCCTGGTGAAGACATATTAAACACCATCAGCTGTATGTAAGGGCCTGGTGAAGACATATTAAACACCATCAGCTGTATGTAAGGGCCTGGTGAAGACATATTAAACACCATCAGCTGTATGTAAGGGCCTGGTGAAGACATATTAAACACCATCAGCTGTCTGTAAGGGCCTGGTGAAGACATATTAAACACCACCAGCTGTCTGTAAGGGCCTGGTGAAGACATATTAAACACCATCAGCTGTATGTAAGGGCCTGGTGAAGACATATTAAACACCATCAGCTGTCTGTAAGGGCCTGGGAAGACATATTAAACACCATCAGCTGTCTGTAAGGGCTCTGGGAAGACATATTAAACACCATCAGCTGTCTGTAAGGGCCTGGTGAAGACATATTAAACACCACCAGCTGTCTGTAAGGGCTCGAGGAAGACATATTAAACACCATCAGCTGTCTGTAAGGGCCTGGTGAAGACATATTAAACACCATCAGCTGTCTGTAAGTGCCTGGTGAAGACATATTAAACACCATCAGCTGTCTGTAAGGGCCTGGTGAAGACATATTAAACACCACCAGCTGTCTGTAAGGGCCTGGTGAAGACATATTAAACACCATCAGCTGTCTGTAAGGGCCCGGGAAGACATATTAAACACCATCAGCTGTCTGTAAGGGCCTGGTGAAGACATATTAAACACCATCAGCTGTCTGTAAGGGCCTGGTGAAGACATATTAAACACCATCAGCTGTCTGTAAGGGCCTGGTGAAGACATATTAAACACCATCAGCTGTCTGTAAGGGCCTGGTGAAGACATATTAAACACCATCAGCTGTCTGTAAGGGCCTGGTGAAGACATATTAAACACCATCAGCTGTCTGTAAGGGCCTGGTGAAGACATATTAAACACCATCAGCTGTCTGTAAGGGCCTGGTGAAGACATATTAAACACCATCAGCTGTCTGTAAGGGCCTGGTGAAGACATATTAAACACCATCAGCTGTCTGTAAGGGCCTGGTGAAGACATATTAAACACCATCAGCTGTCTGTAAGGGCCTGGTGAAGACATATTAAACACCACCAGCTGTCTGTAAGGGTCTGGTGAAGACATATTAAACACCATCAGCTGTCTGTAAGGGCCTGGTGAAGACATATTAAACACCACCAGCTGTCTGTAAGGGCCTGGTGAAGACATATTAAACACCATCAGCTGTCTGTAAGGGCCTGGTGAAGACATATTAAACACCACCAGCTGTCTGTAAGGGCCTGGTGAAGACATATTAAACACCATCAGCTGTCTGTAAGGGCCTGGTGAAGACATATTAAACACCATCAGCTGTCTGTAAGGGCCTGGTGAAGACATATTAAACACCATCAGCTGTCTGTAAGGGCCTGGTGAAGACATATTAAACACCATCAGCTGTCTGTAAGGGCCTGGTGAAGACATATTAAACACCATCAGCTGTCTGTAAGGGTCTGGTGAAGACATATTAAACACCATCAGCTGTCTGTAAGGGCCTGGTGAAGACATATTAAACACCATCAGCTGTCTGTAAGGGCCTGGTGAAGACATATTAAACACCATCAGCTGTCTGTAAGGGCCTGGTGAAGACATATTAAACACCATCAGCTGTCTGTAAGGGCCTGGTGAAGACATATTAAACACCATCAGCTGTCTGTAGCTGTCTGTAAGGGCCTGGTGAAGACATATTAAACACCACAGCTGTCTGCATGGTGAAGACAGCTGTCTGTAAGGGCCTGGTGAAGACATATTAAACACCATCAGCTGTCTGTAAGGGCCTGGTGAAGACATATTAAACACCATCAGCTGTCTGTAAGGGTCTGGTGAAGACATATTAAACACCATCAGCTGTCTGTAAGGGCCTGGTGAAGACATATTAAACACCATCAGCTGTCTGTAAGGGTCTGGTGAAGACATATTAAACACCATCAGCTGTCTGTAAGGGCCTGGTGAAGACATATTAAACACCATCAGCTGTCTGTAAGGGCCTGGTGAAGACATATTAAACACCATCAGCTGTCTGTAAGGGCCTGGTGAAGACATATTAAACACCATCAGCTGTCTGTAAGGGCCTGGTGAAGACATATTAAACACCATCAGCTGTCTGTAAGGGCCTGGTGAAGACATATTAAACACCATCAGCTGTCTGTAAGGGCCTGGTGAAGACATATTAAACACCATCAGCTGTCTGTAAGGGCCTGGTGAAGACACCATCAGCTGTCTGTAAACACCATCAGCTGTCTGTAAGGGCCTGGTGAAGACATATTAAACACCATCAGCTGTCTGCAAGGGCCTGGTGAAGACATATTAAACACCACCAGCTGTCTGTAAGGGCCTGGTGAAGACATATTAAACACCATCAGCTGTCTGTAAGGGCCTGGTGAAGACATATTAAACACCATCAGCTGTCTGTAAGGGCCTGGTGAAGACATATTAAACACCATCAGCTGTCTGTAAGGGCCTGGTGAAGACATATTAAACACCATCAGCTGTCTGTAAGGGCCTGGTGAAGACATATTAAACACCATCAGCTGTCTGTAAGGGCCTGGTGAAGACATATTAAACACCACCAGCTGTCTGTAAGGGCCCGGTGAAGACATATTAAACACCACCAGCTGTCTGTAAGGGCCTGGTGAAGACATATTAAACACCATCAGCTGTCTGTAAGGGCCTGGTGAAGACATATTAAACACCACCAGCTGTCTGTAAGGGCCTGGTGAAGACATATTAAACACCACCAGCTGTCTGTAAGGGCCTGGTGAAGACATATTAAACACCATCAGCTGTCTGTAAGGGCCTGGTGAAGACATATTAAACACCACCAGCTGTCTGTAAGGGCCTGGTGAAGACATATTAAACACCATCAGCTGTCTGTAAGGGCCTGGTGAAGACATATTAAACACCACCAGCTGTCTGTAAGGGCCTGGTGAAGACATATTAAACACCACCAGCTGTCTGTAAGGGTCTGGTGAAGACATATTAAACACCATCAGCTGTCTGTAAGGGCCTGGTGAAGACATATTAAACACCACCAGCTGTCTGTAAGGGCCTGGTGAAGACATATTAAACACCATCAGCTGTCTGTAAGGGCCTGGTGAAGACATATTAAACACCACCAGCTGTCTGTAAGGGCCTGGTGAAGACATATTAAACACCATCAGCTGTATGTAAGGGCCTGGTGAAGACATATTAAACACCATCAGCTGTCTGTAAGGGCCTGGTGAAGACATATTAAACACCATCAGCTGTCTGTAAGGGTCTGGTGAAGACATATTAAACACCATCAGCTGTCTGTAAGGGCCTGGTGAAGACATATTAAACACCATCAGCTGTCTGTAAGGGCCTGGTGAAGACATATTAAACACCACCAGCTGTCTGTAAGGGCCTGGTGAAGACATATTAAACACCATCAGCTGTCTGTAAGGGTCTGGTGAAGACATATTAAACACCATCAGCTGTCTGTAAGGGCCTGGTGAAGACATATTAAACACCATCAGCTGTCTGTAAGGGCCTGGTGAAGACATATTAAACACCATCAGCTGTCTGTAAGGGCCTGGTGAAGACATATTAAACACCATCAGCTGTCTGTAAGGGCCTGGTGAAGACATATTAAACACCATCAGCTGTCTGTAAGGGCCTGGTGAAGACATATTAAACACCACCAGCTGTCTGTAAGGGCCTGGTGAAGACATATTAAACACCATCAGCTGTCTGTAAGGGCCTGGTGAAGACATATTAAACACCATCAGCTGTCTGTAAGGGTCTGGTGAAGACATATTAAACACCATCAGCTGTCTGTAAGGGCCTGGTGAAGACATAATAAACACCATCAGCTGTCTGTAAGGGTCTGGTGAAGACATATTAAACACCATCAGCTGTCTGTAAGGGCCTGGTGAAGACATATTAAACACCACCAGCTGTCTGTAAGGGCCTGGTGAAGACATATTAAACACCACCAGCTGTCTGTAAGGGCCCGAGGAAGACATATTAAACACCATCAGCTGTCTGTAAGGGCCTGGTGAAGACATATTAAACACCACCAGCTGTCTGTAAGGGCCTGGTGAAGACATATTAAACACCACCAGCTGTCTGTAAGGGCCTGGTGAAGACATATTAAACACCATCAGCTGTCTGTAAGGGCCTGGTGAAGACATATTAAACACCACCAGCTGTATATAAGGGCCTGGTGAAGACATATTAAACACCACCAGCTGTCTGTAAGGGCCTGGTGAAGACATATTAAACACCACCAGCTGTCTGTAAGGGCCTGGTGAAGACATATTAAACACCACCAGCTGTCTGTAAGGGCCTGGTGAAGACATATTAAACACCACCAGCTGTCTGTAAGGGCCTGGTGAAGACATATTAAACACCATCAGCTGTCTGTAAGGGCCTGGTGAAGACATATTAAACACCATCAGCTGTCTGTAAGGGCCTGGTGAAGACATATTAAACACCACCAGCTGTCTGTAAGGGCCTGGTGAAGACATATTAAACACCATCAGCTGTATGTAAGGGCCTGGTGAAGACATATTAAACACCATCAGCTGTATGTAAGGGCCTGGTGAAGACATATTAAACACCATCAGCTGTATGTAAGGGCCTGGTGAAGACATATTAAACACCATCAGCTGTATGTAAGGGCCTGGTGAAGACATATTAAACACCATCAGCTGTCTGTAAGGGCCTGGTGAAGACATATTAAACACCACCAGCTGTCTGTAAGGGCCTGGTGAAGACATATTAAACACCATCAGCTGTCTGTAAGGGCCTGGTGAAGACATATTAAACACCATCAGCTGTCTGTAAGGGCCTGGTGAAGACATATTAAACACCATCAGCTGTCTGTAAGGGCCTGGTGAAGACATATTAAACACCATCAGCTGTCTGTAAGGGCCTGGTGAAGACATATTAAACACCATCAGCTGTCTGTAAGGGCCTGGTGAAGACATATTAAACACCATCAGCTGTCTGTAAGGGCCTGGTGAAGACATATTAAACACCATCAGCTATCTGTAAGGGCCTGGTGAAGACATATTAAACACTACCAGCTGTCTGTAAGGGCCTGGTGAAGACATATTAAACACCATCAGCTGTATGTAAGGGCCTGGTGAAGACATATTAAACACCATCAGCTGTATGTAAGGGCCTGGTGAAGACATATTAAACACCATCAGCTGTATGTAAGGGCCTGGTGAAGACATATTAAACACCATCAGCTGTCTGTAAGGGCCTGGTGAAGACATATTAAACACCACCAGCTGTCTGTAAGGGCCTGGTGAAGACATATTAAACACCATCAGCTGTCTGTAAGGGCCTGGTGAAGACATATTAAACACCATCAGCTGTCTGTAAGGGCCCGAGGAAGACATATTAAACACCATCAGCTGTCTGTAAGGGCTCGAGGAAGACATATTAAACACCATCAGCTGTCTGTAAGGGCCTGGTGAAGACATATTAAACACCACCAGCTGTCTGTAAGGGCTCGAGGAAGACATATTAAACACCATCAGCTGTATGTAAGGGCCTGGTGAAGACATATTAAACACCATCAGCTGTCTGTAAGGGCCTGGTGAAGACATATTAAACACCATCAGCTGTCTGTAAGGGCCTGGTGAAGACATATTAAACACCACCAGCTGTCTGTAAGGGCCTGGTGAAGACATATTAAACACCATCAGCTGTCTGTAAGGGCTCGAGGAAGACATATTAAACACCATCAGCTGTCTGTAAGGGCCTGGTGAAGACATATTAAACACCATCAGCTGTCTGTAAGGGCCTGGTGAAGACATATTGAACACCATCAGATGTCTGTAAGGGCCTGGTGAAGACATATTAAACACCACCAGCTGTCTGTAAGGGCTCGAGGAAGACATATTAAACACCATCAGCTGTCTGTAAGGGCCTGGTGAAGACATATTAAACACCATCAGCTGTCTGTAAGGGCCTGGTGAAGACATATTAAACACCATCAGCTGTCTGTAAGGGCCTGGTGAAGACATATTAAACACCATCAGCTGTCTGTAAGGGCCTGGTGAAGACATATTAAACACCATCAGCTGTCTGTAAGGGCCTGGTGAAAACATATTAAACACCATCAGCTGTCTGTAAGGGCTCGAGGAAGACATATTAAACACCATCAGCGGTCTGTAAGGGCTTGGTGAAGACATATTAAACACCATCAGCTGTCTGTAAGGGCCTGGTGAAGACATATTAAACACCATCAGCTGTCTGTAAGGGCCTGGTGAAGACATATTAAACACCATCAGCTGTCTGTAAGGGCCTGGTGAAGACATATTAAACACCATCAGCTGTCTGTAAGGGCCTGGTGAAGACATATTAAACACCATCAGCTGTCTGTAAGGGCCTGGTGAAGACATATTAAACACCATCAGCTGTCTGTAAGGGCCTGGTGAAGACATATTAAACACCATCAGCTATCTGTAAGGGCCTGGTGAAGACATATTAAACACCACCAGCTGTCTGTAAGGGTCTGGTGAAGACATATTAAACACCATCAGCTGTCTGTAAGGGCCTGGTGAAGACATATTAAACACCATCAGCTGTCTGTAAGGGCCTGGTGAAGACATATTAAACACCATCAGCTGTCTGTAAGGGCTCGAGGAAGACATATTAAACACCATCAGCTGTCTGTAAGGGCCTGGTGAAGACATATTAAACACCATCAGCTGTCTGTAAGGGCCTGGTGAAGACATATTAAACACCATCAGCTGTCTGTAAGGGCCTGGTGAAGACATATTAAACACCATCAGCTGTCTGTAAGGGCCCGAGGAAGACATATTAAACACCATCAGCTGTCTGTAAGGGCCTGGTGAAGACATATTAAACACCATCAGCTGTCTGTAAGGGCCTGGTGAAGACATATTAAACACCATCAGCTGTCTGTAAGGGCCTGGTGAAGACATATTAAACACCATCAGCTGTCTGTAAGGGCCTGGTGAAGACATATTAAACACCATCAGCTGTCTGTAAGGGCCTGGTGAAGACATATTAAACACCATCAGCTGTCTGTAAGGGCCTGGTGAAGACATATTAAACACCATCAGCTGTCTGTAAGGGCCTGGTGAAGACATATTAAACACCATCAGCTGTCTGTAAGGGCCTGGTGAAGACATATTAAACACCATCAGCTGTCTGTAAGGGCCTGGTGAAGACATATTAAACACAATCAGCTATCTGTAAGGGCCTGGTGAAGACATATTAAACACTACCAGCTGTCTGTAAGGGCCTGGTGAAGACATATTAAACACCATCAGCTGTATGTAAGGGCCTGGTGAAGACATATTAAACACCACCAGCTGTCTGTAAGGGCCTGGTGAAGACATATTAAACACCATCAGCTGTCTGTAAGGGCCTGGTGAAGACATATTAAACACCATCAGCTGTCTGTAAGGGCCCGAGGAAGACATATTAAACACCATCAGCTGTCTGTAAGGGCCTGGTGAAGACATATTAAACACCATCAGCTGTCTGTAAGGGCCCGAGGAAGACATATTAAATACCATCAGCTGTATGTAAGGGCCTGGTGAAGACATATTAAACACCATCAGCTGTCTGTAAGGGCCTGGTGAAGACATATTAAATACCATCAGCTGTCTGTAAGGGCCTGGTGAAGACATATTAAACACCATCAGCTGTCTGTAAGGGCCTGGTGAAGACATATTAAACACCATCAGCTGTCTGTAAGGGCTCGAGGAAGACATATTAAACACCATCAGCTGTCTGTAAGGGCCTGGTGAAGACATATTAAACACCATCAGCTGTCTGTAAGGGCCTGGTGAAGACATATTGAACACCATCAGCTGTCTGTAAGGGCCTGGTGAAGACATATTAAACACCACCAGCTGTCTGTAAGGGCTCGAGGAAGACATATTAAACACCATCAGCTGTCTGTAAGGGCCTGGTGAAGACATATTAAACACCATCAGCTGTCTGTAAGGGCCTGGTGAAGACATATTAAACACCATCAGCTGTCTGTAAGGGCCTGGTGAAGACATATTAAACACCATCAGCTGTCTGTAAGGGCCTGGTGAAGACATATTAAACACCATCAGCTGTCTGTAAGGGCCTGGTGAAAACATATTAAACACCATCAGCTGTCTGTAAGGGCTCGAGGAAGACATATTAAACACCATCAGCGGTCTGTAAGGGCTTGGTGAAGACATATTAAACACCATCAGCTGTCTGTAAGGGCCTGGTGAAGACATATTAAACACCATCAGCTGTCTGTAAGGGCCTGGTGAAGACATATTAAACACCATCAGCTGTCTGTAAGGGCCTGGTGAAGACATATTAAACACCATCAGCTGTCTGTAAGGGCCTGGTGAAGACATATTAAACACCATCAGCTGTCTGTAAGGGCCTGGTGAAGACATATTAAACACCATCAGCTGTCTGTAAGGGCCTGGTGAAGACATATTAAACACCATCAGCTATCTGTAAGGGCCTGGTGAAGACATATTAAACACTACCAGCTGTCTGTAAGGGCCTGGTGAAGACATATTAAACACCATCAGCTGTATGTAAGGGCCTGGTGAAGACATATTAAACACCATCAGCTGTATGTAAGGGCCTGGTGAAGACATATTAAACACCATCAGCTGTATGTAAGGGCCTGGTGAAGACATATTAAACACCATCAGCTGTATGTAAGGGCCTGGTGAAGACATATTAAACACCATCAGCTGTCTGTAAGGGCCTGGTGAAGACATATTAAACACCACCAGCTGTCTGTAAGGGCCTGGTGAAGACATATTAAACACCATCAGCTGTATGTAAGGGCCTGGTGAAGACATATTAAACACCATCAGCTGTCTGTAAGGGCCCGAGGAAGACATATTAAACACCATCAGCTGTCTGTAAGGGCTCGAGGAAGACATATTAAACACCATCAGCTGTCTGTAAGGGCCTGGTGAAGACATATTAAACACCACCAGCTGTCTGTAAGGGCTCGAGGAAGACATATTAAACACCATCAGCTGTATGTAAGGGCCTGGTGAAGACATATTAAACACCATCAGCTGTCTGTAAGGGCCTGGTGAAGACATATTAAACACCATCAGCTGTCTGTAAGGGCCTGGTGAAGACATATTAAACACCACCAGCTGTCTGTAAGGGCCTGGTGAAGACATATTAAACACCATCAGCTGTCTGTAAGGGCCCGAGGAAGACATATTAAACACCATCAGCTGTCTGTAAGGGCCTGGTGAAGACATATTAAACACCATCAGCTGTCTGTAAGGGCCTGGTGAAGACATATTGAACACCATCAGCTGTCTGTAAGGGCCTGGTGAAGACATATTAAACACCATCAGCTGTCTGTAAGGGCCCGAGGAAGACATATTAAACACCATCAGCTGTCTGTAAGGGCCTGGTGAAGACATATTAAACACCATCAGCTGTCTGTAAGGGCCTGGTGAAGACATATTAAACACCATCAGCTGTCTGTAAGGGCCTGGTGAAGACATATTAAACACCATCAGCTGTCTGTAAGGGCCTGGTGAAGACATATTAAACACCATCAGCTGTCTGTAAGGGCCTGGTGAAAACATATTAAACACCATCAGCTGTCTGTAAGGGCCCGAGGAAGACATATTAAACACCATCAGCTGTCTGTAAGGGCCTGGTGAAGACATATTAAACACCATCAGCTGTCTGTAAGGGCCTGGTGAAGACATATTAAACACCATCAGCTGTCTGTAAGGGCCTGGTGAAGACATATTAAACACCATCAGCTGTCTGTAAGGGCCTGGTGAAGACATATTAAACACCATCAGCTGTCTGTAAGGGCCTGGTGAAGACATATTAAACACCATCAGCTGTCTGTAAGGGCCCGAGGAAGACATATTAAACACCACCAGCTGTCTGTAAGGGCCTGGTGAAGACATATTAAACACCATCAGCTGTCTGTAAGGGCTCGAGGAAGACATATTAAACACCATCAGCGGTCTGTAAGGGCTTGGTGAAGACATATTAAACACCATCAGCATTTGTAAGTCGCTCTGGATAAGAGCGTCTGCTAAATGACTTAAATGTAAATGTAAATGTCTGTAAGGGCTTGGTGAAGACATATTAAACACCATCAGCTGTCTGTAAGGGCTTGGTGAAGACATATTAAACACCATCAGCTGTCTGTAAGGGCCTGGTGAAGACATATTAAACACCATCAGCTGTATGTAAGGGCCTGGTGAAGACATATTAAACACCATCAGCTGTATGTAAGGGCCTGGTGAAGACATATTAAACACCATCAGCTGTCTGTAAGGGCCTGGTGAAGACATATTAAACACCACCAGCTGTCTGTAAGGGCCTGGTGAAGACATATTAAACACCACCAGCTGTCTGTAAGGGCTCGAGGAAGACATATTAAACACCATCAGCTGTCTGTAAGGGCTCGAGGAAGACATATTAAACACCATCAGCAGTCTGTAAGGGCTCGAGGAAGACATATTAAACACCATCAGCTGTCTGTAAGGGCCTGGTGAAGACATATTAAACACCACCAGCTGTCTGTAAGGGCTCGAGGAAGACATATTAAACACCATCAGCTGTATGTAAGGGCCTGGTGAAGACATATTAAACACCATCAGCTGTCTGTAAGGGCCTGGTGAAGACATATTAAACACCATCAGCTGTCTGTAAGGGCCTGGTGAAGACATATTAAACACCACCAGCTGTCTGTAAGGGCCTGGTGAAGACATATTAAACACCATCAGCTGTCTGTAAGGGCCCGAGGAAGACATATTAAACACCATCAGCTGTCTGTAAGGGCCTGGTGAAGACATATTAAACACCATCAGCTGTCTGTAAGGGCCTGGTGAAGACATATTAAACACCATCAGCTGTCTGTAAGGGCCTGGTGAAGACATATTAAACACCATCAGCTGTCTGTAAGGGCCTGGTGAAGACATATTAAACACCATCAGCTGTATGTAAGGGCCTGGTGAAGACATATTAAACACCATCAGCTGTCTGTAAGGGCCTGGTGAAGACATATTAAACACCATCAGCTGTCTGTAAGGGCCTGGTGAAGACATATTAAACACCATCAGCTGTCTGTAAGGGCCTGGTGAAGACATATTAAACACCATCAGCTGTCTGTAAGGGCCTGGTGAAGACATATTAAACACCATCAGCTATCTGTAAGGGCCTGGTGAAGACATATTAAACACCATCAGCTGTCTGTAAGGGCCTGGTGAAGACATATTAAACACCATCAGCTGTCTGTAAGGGCCTGGTGAAGACATATTAAACACCATCAGCTGTCTGTAAGGGCCTGGTGAAGACATATTAAACACCATCAGCTGTCTGTAAGGGCCTGGTGAAGACATATTAAACACCATCAGCTGTCTGTAAGGGCCTGGTGAAGACATATTAAACACCATCAGCTGTCTGTCTGTAAGGGCCTGGTGAAGACATATTAAACACCATCAGCTGTCTGTAAGGGCCTGGTGAAGACATATTAAACACCATCAGCTGTCTGTAAGGGCCTGGTGAAGACATATTAAACACCACCAGCTGTCTGTAAGGGCCTGGTGAAGACATATTAAACACCACCAGCTGTCTGTAAGGGCCTGGTGAAGACATATTAAACACCACCAGCTGTCTGTAAGGGCCTGGTGAAGACATATTAAACACCATCAGCTGTCTGTAAGGGCCTGGTGAAGACATATTAAACACCATCAGCTGTCTGTAAGGGCCTGGTGAAGACATATTAAACACCATCAGCTGTCTGTAAGGGCCTGGTGAAGACATATTAAACACCATCAGCTGTCTGTAAGGGCTCGAGGAAGACATATTAAACACCATCAGCTGTCTGTAAGGGCCTGGTGAAGACATATTAAACACCATCAGCTGTCTGTAAGGGCCTGGTGAAGACATATTAAACACCATCAGCTGTCTGTAAGGGCCTGGTGAAGACATATTAAACACCATCAGCTGTCTGTAAGGGCCTGGTGAAGACATATTAAACACCATCAGCTGTCTGTAAGGGCCTGGTGAAAACATATTAAACACCATCAGCTGTCTGTAAGGGCTCGAGGAAGACATATTAAACACCATCAGCGGTCTGTAAGGGCTTGGTGAAGACATATTAAACACCATCAGCTGTCTGTAAGGGCCTGGTGAAGACATATTAAACACCATCAGCTGTCTGTAAGGGCCTGGTGAAGACATATTAAACACCATCAGCTGTCTGTAAGGGCCTGGTGAAGACATATTAAACACCATCAGCTGTCTGTAAGGGCCTGGTGAAGACATATTAAACACCATCAGCTGTCTGTAAGGGCCTGGTGAAGACATATTAAACACCATCAGCTGTCTGTAAGGGCCTGGTGAAGACATATTAAACACCATCAGCTATCTGTAAGGGCCTGGTGAAGACATATTAAACACTACCAGCTGTCTGTAAGGGCCTGGTGAAGACATATTAAACACCATCAGCTGTATGTAAGGGCCTGGTGAAGACATATTAAACACCATCAGCTGTATGTAAGGGCCTGGTGAAGACATATTAAACACCATCAGCTGTATGTAAGGGCCTGGTGAAGACATATTAAACACCATCAGCTGTATGTAAGGGCCTGGTGAAGACATATTAAACACCATCAGCTGTCTGTAAGGGCCTGGTGAAGACATATTAAACACCACCAGCTGTCTGTAAGGGCCTGGTGAAGACATATTAAACACCATCAGCTGTATGTAAGGGCCTGGTGAAGACATATTAAACACCATCAGCTGTCTGTAAGGGCCCGAGGAAGACATATTAAACACCATCAGCTGTCTGTAAGGGCTCGAGGAAGACATATTAAACACCATCAGCTGTCTGTAAGGGCCTGGTGAAGACATATTAAACACCACCAGCTGTCTGTAAGGGCTCGAGGAAGACATATTAAACACCATCAGCTGTATGTAAGGGCCTGGTGAAGACATATTAAACACCATCAGCTGTCTGTAAGGGCCTGGTGAAGACATATTAAACACCATCAGCTGTCTGTAAGGGCCTGGTGAAGACATATTAAACACCACCAGCTGTCTGTAAGGGCCTGGTGAAGACATATTAAACACCATCAGCTGTCTGTAAGGGCCCGAGGAAGACATATTAAACACCATCAGCTGTCTGTAAGGGCCTGGTGAAGACATATTAAACACCATCAGCTGTCTGTAAGGGCCTGGTGAAGACATATTAAACACCATCAGCTGTCTGTAAGGGCCTGGTGAAGACATATTAAACACCATCAGCTGTCTGTAAGGGCCCGAGGAAGACATATTAAACACCATCAGCTGTCTGTAAGGGCCTGGTGAAGACATATTAAACACCATCAGCTGTCTGTAAGGGCCTGGTGAAGACATATTAAACACCATCAGCTGTCTGTAAGGGCCTGGTGAAGACATATTAAACACCATCAGCTGTCTGTAAGGGCCTGGTGAAGACATATTAAACACCATCAGCTGTCTGTAAGGGCCTGGTGAAGACATATTAAACACCATCAGCTGTCTGTAAGGGCCCGAGGAAGACATATTAAACACCATCAGCTGTCTGTAAGGGCCTGGTGAAGACATATTAAACACCATCAGCTGTCTGTAAGGGCCTGGTGAAGAAATATATTAAACACCATCAGCTGTCTGTAAGGGCCTGGTGAAGACATATTAAACACCATCAGCTGTCTGTAAGGGCCTGGTGAAGACATATTAAACACCATCAGCTGTCTGTAAGGGCCTGGTGAAAACATATTAAACACCATCAGCTGTCTGTAAGGGCTCGAGGAAGACATATTAAACACCATCAGCGGTCTGTAAGGGCTTGGTGAAGACATATTAAACACCATCAGCTGTCTGTAAGGGCTCGAGGAAGACATATTAAACACCATCAGCGGTCTGTAAGGGCTTGGTGAAGACATATTAAACACCATCAGCATTTGTAAGTCGCTCTGGATAAGAGCGTCTGCTAAATGACTTAAATGTAAATGTAAATGTCTGTAAGGGCTTGGTGAAGACATATTAAACACCATCAGCTGTCTGTAAGGGCTTGGTGAAGACATATTAAACACCATCAGCTGTCTGTAAGGGCCTGGTGAAGACATATTAAACACCATCAGCTGTATGTAAGGGTCTGGTGAAGACATATTAAACACCATCAGCTGTATGTAAGGGCCTGGTGAAGACATATTAAACACCATCAGCTGTCTGTAAGGGCCTGGTGAAGACATATTAAACACCACCAGCTGTCTGTAAGGGCCTGGTGAAGACATATTAAACACCACCAGCTGTCTGTAAGGGCTCGAGGAAGACATATTAAACACCATCAGCTGTCTGTAAGGGCTCGAGGAAGACATATTAAACACCATCAGCAGTCTGTAAGGGCTCGAGGAAGACATATTAAACACCATCAGCTGTCTGTAAGGGCCTGGTGAAGACATATTAAACACCACCAGCTGTCTGTAAGGGCTCGAGGAAGACATATTAAACACCATCAGCTGTATGTAAGGGCCTGGTGAAGACATATTAAACACCATCAGCTGTCTGTAAGGGCCTGGTGAAGACATATTAAACACCATCAGCTGTCTGTAAGGGCCTGGTGAAGACATATTAAACACCACCAGCTGTCTGTAAGGGCCTGGTGAAGACATATTAAACACCATCAGCTGTCTGTAAGGGCCCGAGGAAGACATATTAAACACCATCAGCTGTCTGTAAGGGCCTGGTGAAGACATATTAAACACCATCAGCTGTCTGTAAGGGCCTGGTGAAGACATATTAAACACCATCAGCTGTCTGTAAGGGCCTGGTGAAGACATATTAAACACCATCAGCTGTCTGTAAGGGCCTGGTGAAGACATATTAAACACCATCAGCTGTATGTAAGGGCCTGGTGAAGACATATTAAACACCATCAGCTGTCTGTAAGGGCCTGGTGAAGACATATTAAACACCATCAGCTGTCTGTAAGGGCCTGGTGAAGACATATTAAACACCATCAGCTGTCTGTAAGGGCCTGGTGAAGACATATTAAACACCATCAGCTGTCTGTAAGGGCCTGGTGAAGACATATTAAACACCATCAGCTATCTGTAAGGGCCTGGTGAAGACATATTAAACACCATCAGCTGTCTGTAAGGGCCTGGTGAAGACATATTAAACACCATCAGCTGTCTGTAAGGGCCTGGTGAAGACATATTAAACACCATCAGCTGTCTGTAAGGGCCTGGTGAAGACATATTAAACACCATCAGCTGTCTGTAAGGGCCTGGTGAAGACATATTAAACACCATCAGCTGTCTGTAAGGGCCTGGTGAAGACATATTAAACACCATCAGCTGTCTGTCTGTAAGGGCCTGGTGAAGACATATTAAACACCATCAGCTGTCTGTAAGGGCCTGGTGAAGACATATTAAACACCATCAGCTGTCTGTAAGGGCCTGGTGAAGACATATTAAACACCATCAGCTGTCTGTAAGGGCCTGGTGAAGACATATTAAACACCATCAGCTGTCTGTAAGGGCCTGGTGAAGACATATTAAACACCATCAGCTGTCTGTAAGGGCCTGGTGAAGACATATTAAACACCACCAGCTGTCTGTAAGGGCCTGGTGAAGACATATTAAACACCATCAGCTGTCTGTAAGGGCCTGGTGAAGACATATTAAACACCACCAGCTGTCTGTAAGGGCCTGGTGAAGACATATTAAACACCATCAGCTGTCTGTAAGGGCCTGGTGAAGACATATTAAACACCATCAGCTGTCTGTAAGGGCCTGGTGAAGACATATTAAACACCATCAGCTGTCTGTAAACGCCTGGTGAAGACATATTAAACACCATCAGCTGTATGTAAGGGCCTGGTGAAGACATATTAAATACCATCAGCTGTATGTAAGGGCCTGGTGAAGACATATTAAACACCATCAGCTGTCTGTAAGGGCCTGGTGAAGACATATTAAACACCATCAGCTGTCTGTAAGGGCCTGGTGAAGACATATTAAACACCATCAGCTGTCTGTAAGGGCCTGGTGAAGACATATTAAACACCATCAGCTGTCTGTAAGGGCCTGGTGAAGACATATTAAACACCATCAGCTGTCTGTAAGGGTCTGGTGAAGACATATTAAACACCATCAGCTGTCTGTAAGGGCCTGGTGAAGACATATTAAACACCATCAGCTGTCTGTAAGGGCCCGAGGAAGACATATTAAACACCATCAGCTGTCTGTAAGGGCCTGGTGAAGACATATTAAACACCATCAGCTGTCTGTAAGGGCCTGGTGAAGACATATTAAACACCATCAGCTGTCTGTAAGGGCCTGGTGAAGACATATTAAACACCATCAGCTGTCTGTAAGGGTCTGGTGAAGACATATTAATCACCATCAGCTGTATGTAAGGGCCTGGTGAAGACATATTAATCACCATCAGCTGTATGTAAGGGCCTGGTGAAAACATATTACATTCTGTAGAATGGACCTCTCAATAATTGATACCCCACAACACCCAAAAGTAATCCCCCCCTGCCCAAAAAATAACATGTAAATCCACAAACAGTTACACCTACGCAGATAATATAGAATGAAACTGTTACATGAATTTATATTATTCTAATTACTCTGCCAGACATGACATTGACAAAGGCTTTGAAGACCCTGAAGAGGAAGCTCCATGTCCCTGCTGAATAATACAGTCCAGAGGCCTTGTAGGGGAGCAGCATTTGTTTGGGTTTGAGATAATGGCTTCATCCATTTCTTTCTTTATTCAACAAAGTATATAAACCCCGTCACCACTCACTCACAAGGGTATAGACCTACAGTACTTTACATGAATCTGCCTTTTAAAAAATCCACTTGATAACAAAGTCAATGCACTGAAAACTGTCACATCAGTCAGTGGTCAAAGGAACAGCCTTGATGTCTGAAATTCCCCAAATATTCAATTATAACCAGAGGAGAGAGGAGGATGATGAGAGAAGAGGAGGATGATGAGAGAAGAGGAGGATGATGAGAGGAGGATGATGAGAGAAGAGGAGGATGATGAGAGGAGAGGAGGATGATGAGAGGAGAGGAGGATGATGAGAGGAGAGGAGGATGATGAGAGGAGGATGATGAGAGGAGAGGAGGATGATGAGAGGAGAGGAGGATGAGGAGAGGGGGATGATGAGAGGAGAGGAGGATGATGAGAGGAGAGGAGGATGATGAGAGGAGAGGGAAGGACAGGAGAGGAGGGAAGGGAAGGATGATGAGAGGAGAGGGGAGGAGAGGAAGGTGAGGAGAGGGGAAGGGAGGGAAGGGTGAGGAGAGGGGCAGGGAGAGTACAGGAGAGCAGAGGAAGGTGAATTAGAAATACACATCAGTTCAAATGGAAGCTTTCTCTCTGCCTCTAGCCACTGTGCAGTAGACTGTGGCAGTTCTCTCTGCCTCTAGACACTGTGCAGTAGACTGTGGCAGTTCTCTCTGCCTCTAGCCACTGTGCTGTAGACTGTGGCAGTTCTCTCTGCCTTTAGCCACTGTGCTGTAGACTGTGGCAGTTCTCTCTGCCTTTAGCCACTGTGCTGTAAACTGTGGCAGTTCTCTCTGCCTCGAGCCACTGTGCTGTAGACTGTGGCAGTTCTCTCTGCCTTTAGCCACTGTGCTGTAGACTGTGGCAGAGATGGCCGCCTCGCTTCGCGTTCCTAGGAAACTATGCAGTTTTTTGTTTTTTTACGTGTTATTTCTTACATTAGTACCCCAGGTCATCTTAGGTTTCATTACATACAGTCGAGAAGAACTACTGAATATAAGATCAGCGTCAACTCACCATCAGTACGACCAAGAATATGTTTTCCGCGACGCGGATCCTGTGTTCTGCCTTACAAACAGGACAACGGAATGGATCGCATGCAGCGACCCAAGAAAACGACTCAGAAAAAGAGGGAAACGAGGCGGTATTCTGGTCAGACTCCGAAAAAGGGCACATCGCGCACCACTCCCCAGCATTCTTCTTGCCAATGTCCAGTCTCTTGACAACAAGGTTGACGAAATCCGAGCAAGGGTGGCATTCCAGAGGGACATCAGAGACTGCAACGTTCTCTGCTTCACGGAAACATGGCTCACTGGAGAGACGCTATCCGATGTGGTGCAGTCAACGGGTTTCTCCACGCATCGCGCCGACAGAAACAAACATCTCTCTGGTAAGAAGAGTGGCGGGGCGTATGCCTCATGACTAACGAGACATGGTGTGATGAAGGAAACATACAGGAACTCAAATCCTTCTGTTCACCTGATTTAGAATTCCTCACAATCAAATGTAGACCGCATTATCTTCCAAGAGAATTCTCTTCGATTATAATCACAGCCGTATATATCCCCCAAGCAGACACATCGATGGCTCTGAACAAACTTTATTTAACTCTTTGCAAACTGGAAACCATTTATCCGGAGGCTGCATTCATTGTAGCTGGGGATTTTAACAAAGCTAATCTGAAAACAAAACTCCCTAAATTTTATCAGCATATCGATTGCGCAACCAGGGGTGGTAAAACCTTGGATCATTGTTACTCTAACTTCCGCGACGCATATAAGGCCCTGCCCCGCCCCCTTTCGGAAAAGCTGACCACGACTCCATTTTGCTGATCCCTGCCTACAGGCAGAAACTAAAACAAGAGGCTCCCACGCTGAGGTCTGTCCAACGCTGGTCAGACCAAGCTGACTCCACACTCCAAGACTGCTTCCATCACGTGGACTGGGACATGTTTCGTATTGCGTCAGATAAAAATATTGACGAATACGCTGATTCGGTGTGCGAGTTCATTAGAACGTGCGTCGAAGATGTCGTTCCCATAGCAACGATAAAAACATTCCCTAACCAGAAACCGTGGATTGATGGCAGCATTCGCGTGAAACTGAAAGCGCGAACCACTGCTTTTAATCAGGGCAAGGTGTCTGGTAACATGTCCGAATATAAACAATGCAGCTATTCCCTCCGCAAGGCTATTAAACAAGCTAAGCGTCAGTACAGAGACAAAGTGGAATCTCAATTCAATGGCTCAGACACAAGAGGCATGTGGCAGGGTCTACAGTCAATCACGGACTACAAGAAGAAACCCAGCCCAGTCACGGACCAGGATGTCTTGCTCCCAGGCAGACTAAATAACTTTTTGCCCGCTTTGAGGACAATACAGTGCCACTGACACGGCCTGCAACGAAAACATGCGGTCTCTCCTTCACTGCAGCCGAGGTGAGTAAGACATTTAAACGTGTTAACCCTCGTAAGGCTGCAGGCCCAGACGGCATCCCCAGTCGCGCCCTCAGAGCATGCGCAGACCAGCTGGCCGGTGTGTTTACGGACATATTCAATCAATCCCTATACCAGTCTGCTGTTCCCACATGCTTCAAGAGGGCCACTATTGTTCCTGTTCCCAAGAAAGCTAAGGTAACTGAGCTAAACAACTACCGCCCCGTAGCACTCACTTCCGTCATCATGAAGTGCTTTGAGAGACTAGTCAAGGACCATATCACCTCCACCCTACCTGACACCCTAGACCCACTCCAATTTGCTTACCGCCCAAATAGGTCCACAGACGATGCAATCTCAACCACACTGCACACTGCCCTAACCCACCTGGACAAGAGGAATACCTATGTAAAAATGCTGTTCATCGACTACAGCTCGTCATTCAACACCATGGTACTCTCAAGCTCGTCATCAAGCTCGAGACCCTGGGTCTCGACCCCGCCCTGTGCAACTGGGTCCTGGACTTCCTGACGGGCCGCCCCCAGGTGGTGAGGGTAGGCAACAACATCTCCTCCCCGCTGATCCTCAACACGGGGCCCCACAAGGGTGCGTTCTGAGCCCTCTCCTGTACTCCCTGTTCACCCACGACTGCGTGGCCACGCACGCCTCCAACTCAATCATCAAGTTTGCGGACGACACAACAGTGGTAGGCTTGATTACCAACAACGACGAGACGGCCTACAGGGAGGAGGTGAGGGCCCTCGGAGTGTGGTGTCAGGAAAATAACCTCACACTCAACGTCAACAAAACTAAGGAGATGATTGTGGACTTCAGGAAACAGCAGAGGGAACACCCCCTATCCACATCGATGGAACAGTAGTGGAGAGGGTAGCAAGTTTTAAGTTCCTCGGCATACACATCACAGACAAACTGAATTGGTCCACTCACACTGACAGCGTCGTGAAGAAGGCGCAGCAGCGCCTCTTCAACCTCAGGAGGCTGAAGAAATTTGGCTTGTCACCAAAAGCACTCACAAACTTCTACAGATGCACAATCGAGAGCATCCTGGCGGGCTGTATCACTGCCTGGTACGGCAACTGCTCCGCCCTCAACCGTAAGGCTCTCCAGAGGGTAGTGAGGTCTGCACAACGCATCACCGGGGCAAACTACCTGCCCTCCAGGATACCTACACCACCCGATGTTACAGGAAGGCCATAAAGATCATCAAGGACATCAACCACCCGAATCACTGCCTGTTCACCCCGCTATCATCCAGAAGGCGAGGTCAGTACAGGTGCATCAAAGCTGGGACCGAGAGACTGAAAAACAGCTTCTATCTCAAGGCCATCCGACTGTTAAACAGCCACCACTAACATTGAGTGGCTGCTGCCAACACACTGTCATTGACACTGACCCAACTCCAGCCACTTTAATAATGGGAATTGATGGGAAATGATGTAAATATATCACTAGCCACTTTAAACAATGCTGCCTTATATAATGTTACTTACCCTACATTATTCATCTCATATGCATACGTATATACTGTACTCTACATCATCGACTGCATCCTTATGTAATACATGTATCACTAGCCACTTTAACTATGCCACTTTGTTTACTTTGTCTACATACTCATCTCATATGTATATACTGTACTCGATACCATCTACTGTATGCTGCTCTGTACCATCACTCATTCATATATCCTTATGTACATATTCTTTATCCCCTTACACTGTGCATAAGACAGTAGTTTTGGAATTGTTAGTTAGATTACTTGTTGGTTATCACTGCATTGTCGGAACTAGAAGCACAAGCATTTCGCTACACTCGCATTAACATCTGCTAACCATGTGTATGTGACAAATAAAATGTGATTTGATTTGATTTGATTTGGCAGTTCTCTCTGCCTCTAGCCACTGTGCTGTAGACTGTGGCAGTTCTCTCTGCCTTTAGCCACTGTGCTGTAGACTGTGGCAGTTCTCTCTGCCTCTAGCCACTGTGCTGTAGACTGTGGCAGTTCTCTCTGCCTCAAGCCACTGTGCTGTAGACTGTGGCAGTTCTCTCTGCCTCTAGCCACTGTGCTGTAGACTGTGACAGTTCTCTCTGCCTCTAGCCACTGTGCTGTAGACTGTGGCAGCACAAAATATTCTAGTTCCCTGAAATAGGTTATTTTAGATTTTAGATACCATTCCTCCTGGTAAAACAGAAAAGGGAAAACACATTTTTGGAATGGGGTATATTTGCAGACAGTCTACTGTCTTGGGATGTTTGTGTGAGTTGAGGGTTGATGGCTGTAATTTTACATTTACATTTACATTTAAGTCATTTAGCAGACGCTCTTATCCAGAGCGACTTACAAATTGGTGCATTCACCTTATGACATCCAGTGGAACAGCCACTTTACAATAGTGCATCTAAATCTTTTAAGGGGGGTGAGAAGGATTACTTTATCCTATCCTAGGTATTCCTTAAAGAGGTGGGGTTTCAGGTGTCTCCGGAAGGTGGTGATTGACTCCGCTGTCCTGGCGTCGTGAGGAGTTTGTTCCACCATTGGGGGCCAGAGCAGCGAACAGTTTTGACTGGGCTGAGTGGGAACTGTACTTCGTCAGTGGTAGGGAGGCGAGCAGGCCAGAGGTGGATGAACGCAGTGCCCTTGTTTGGGTGTAGGGCCTGATCAGAGCCTGGAGGTACTGAGGTGCCGTTCCCCTCACAGCTCCGTAGGCAAGCACCATGGTCTTGTAGCGGATGCGAGCTTCAACTGGAAGCCAGTGGAGAGAGCGGAGGAGCGGGGTGATGTGAGAGAACTTGGGAAGGTTGAACACCAGACGGGCTGCGGCGTTCTGGATGAGTTGTAGGGGTTTAATGGCACAGGCAGGGAGCCCAGCCAACAGCGAGTTGCAGTAATCCAGACGGGAGATGACAAGTGCCTGGATTAGGACCTGCGCCGCTTCCTGTGTGAGGCAGGGTCGTACTCTGCGGATGTTGTAGAGCATGAACCTACAGGAACGGGCCACCGCCTTGATGTTAGTTGAGAACGACAGGGTGTTGTCCAGGATCACGCCAAGGTTCTTAGCGCTCTGGGAGGAGGACACAATGGAGTTGTCAACCATGATGGTGAGATCATGGAACGGGCAGTCCTTCCCGGGAGGAAGAGCAGCTCCGTCTTGCCGAGGTTCAGCTTGAGGTGGTGATCCGTCATCCACACTGATATGTCTGCCAGACATGCAGAGATGCGATTCGCCACCTGGTCATCAGAAGGGGGAAAGGAGAAGATTAATTGTGTGTCGTCTGCATAGCAATGATAGGAGAGACCATGTGAGGTTATGACAGAGCCAAGTGACTTGGTGTATAGCGAGAATAGGAGAGGGCCTAGAACAGAGCCCTGGGGGACACCAGTGGTGAGAGCGCGTGGTGAGGAGACAGATTCTCGCCACGCCACCTGGTAGGAGCGACCTGTCAGGTAGGACGCAATCCAAGCGTGGGCCGCGCCGGAGATGCCCAACTCGGAGAGGGTGGAGAGGAGGATCTGATGGTTCACAGTATCGAAGGCAGCCGATAGGTCTAGAAGGATGAGAGCAGAGGAGAGAGAGTTAGCTTTAGCAGTGCGGAGCGCCTCCGTGATACAGAGAAGAGCAGTCTCAGTTGAATGACTAGTCTTGAAACCTGACTGATTTGGATCAAGAAGGTCATTCTGAGAGAGATAGCGGGAGAGCTGGCCAAGGACGGCACGTTCAAGAGTTTTGGAGAGAAAAGAAAGAAGGGATACTGGTCTGTAGTTGTTGACATCGGAGGGATCGAGTGTAGGTTTTTTTCAGAAGGGGTGCAACTCTCGCTCTCTTGAAGACGGAAGGGACGTAGCCAGCGGTCAGGGATAAGTTGATGAGCGAGGTGAGGTAAGGGAGAAGGTCTCCGGAAATGGTCTGGAGAAGAGAGGAGGGGATAGGGTCGAGCGGGCAGGTTGTTGGGCGGCCGGCCGTCACAAGACGCGAGATTTCATCTGGAGAGAGAGGGAGAAAGAGGTCAGAGCACAGGGTAGGGCAGTGTGAGCAGAACCAGCGGTGTCGTTTGACTTAGCAAACGAGGATCGGATGTCGTCGACCTTCTTTTCAAAATGGTTGACGAAGTCATCTGCAGAGAGGGAGGAGGGGGAGGATTCAGGAGGGAGGAGAAGGTGGCAAAGAGCTTCCTAGGGTTAGAGGCAGATGCTTGGAATTTAGAGTGGTAGAAAGTGGCTTTAGCAGCAGAGACAGAGGAGAAAAATGTAGAGAGGAGGGAGTGAAAGGATGCCAGGTCCGCAGGGAGGCGAGTTTTCCTCCATTTCCGCTCGGCTGCCCGGAGCCCTGTTCTGTGAGCTCGCAATGAGTCGTCGAGCAACGGAGCGGGAGGGGAGGACCGAGCCGGCCTGGAAGATAGGGGACATAGAGAGTCAAAGGATGCAGAAAGAGAGGAGAGGAGGGTTGAGGAGGCAGAATCAGGTTGGAGAAGGTTTGAGCAGAGGGAAGAGATGATAGGATGGAAGAGGAGAGAGTAGCGGGGGAGAGAGAGCGAAGGTTGGGACGGCGCGATACCATCCGAGTAGGGGCAGTGTGGGAAGTGTTGGATGAGAGCGAGAGGGAAAAGGATTCAAGGTAGTGGTCGGAGACTTGGAGGGGAGTTGCAATGAGGTTAGTGGAAGAACAGCATCTAGTAAAGATGAGGTCGAGCGTATTGCCTGCCTTGTGAGTAGGGGGGAAGGTGAGAGGGTGAGGTCAAAAGAGGAGAGGAGTGGAAAGAAGGAGGCAGAGAGGAATGAGTCAAAGGTAGACGTGGGGAGGTTAAAGTCGCCCAGAACTGTGAGACGTGAGCCGTCCTCAGGAAAGGAGCTTATCAAGGCATCAAGCTCATTGATGAACTCTCCGAGGGGACCTGGAGGGCGATAAATGATAAGGATGTTAAGCTTGAAAGGGCTGGTAACTGTGACAGCATGAAATTCAAAGGAGGCGATAGACAGGTGGGTAAGGGGAGAAAGAGAGAATGACCACTTGGGAGAGATGAGGATCCCGGTGCCACCACCCCGCTGACCAGAAGCTCTCCGGGTGTGCGAGAACACGTGGGCGGACGAAGAGAGAGCAGTAGGAGTAGCAGTGTTATCTGTGGTGATCCATGTTTCCGTCAGTGCCAAGAAGTCGAGGGACTGGAGGGAGGCATAGGCTGAGATGAACTCTGCCTTGTTGGCCGCAGATCGGCAGTTCCAGAGGCTACCGGAGACCTGGAACTCCACGTGGGTCGTGCGCGCTGGGACCACCAGATTAGGGTGGCCGCGGCCACGCGGTGTGGAGCATTTGTATGGTCTGTGCAGAGAGGAGAGAACAGGGATAGACAGACACATAGTTGACAGGCTACAGAAGAGGCTACGCTAATGCAAGGAGATTGGAATGACAAGTGGACTACACGTCTCGAATGTTCAGAAAGTTAAGCTTACGTAGCAAGAATCTTATTGATTAAAATGATACAGTACTGCTGAAGTAGGCTAGCTGGCAGTGGCTGCGTTGTTGACTTTGTAGGCTTGCTGGCAGTGGCTGCGTTGTTGACACTACACTAATCAAGTCGTTCCTTTGAGTGTAATAGTATCTACAGTGCTGCTATTCGGGGCTAGCTGGCTAGCTAGCAGTGTTGATTACGTTACGTTGCTTAAAAGAATGACAATAGCTGGCTAGCTAACCTAGAAAATCGCTCTAGACTACACAATTATCTTTGATACACAGACGGCTATGTAGCTAGCTATGTAGCTAGCTACGATCAAACAAATCAAACCGTTGTGCTGTAATGAAATGAAATGAAAATGTGATACTACCTGTGGAGCGAAGCGGAATGCGACCGGGTTGTTGAGTGCGGAAGTTCTATTCAGTAGACGTTGGCTAGCTGTTGGCTAGCTAGCAGTGTCTCCTACGTTAAGGACGACAAATAGCTGGCTAGCTAACCTCGGTAAATTAAGATAATCACTCTAAGACTACACGCTCTAAACTACACAATTATCTTGGATACGAAGACAGCAAAGACAACTATGTAGCTAGCTAACACTACACTAATCAAGTCGTTCAGTTGAGTGTAATAGTTTCTACAGTGCTGCTATTCGGTAGACGGTGGACGTTTGCTAGCTGGCTAGCTGCTGGGCAGATAGCAGTGTAGACTACGTTAGGACGACTGTTTCACTTTGTTGTCCTCTTTCTTTTCCTTTTTCTTCTGTCCTTCTTTTGTCCTTATTTTGTCTTCCTTTCTTCTGTTAACTAGATATTTTTTGTTGTTATTCTTTGTAAGCTAGCTAGCTTCTTCCAGGAGAGTCCATAGCAACTGCTTAGCAAAAAGTAAACAATTCTGCTAGCAATTCAGCTAGCTAAGATAACTGTACAATTTTATGAAAAATAGTTAATTTTTCAAAAGCCTGTCCTTTTTGGTTTGTTCCTTGTTTTGTCTTCTATTGAGTCTTGCAGTTTTCTCTTGATTTTTTCGATGTACTTCAGAGTGTGTTGGGGCTTACCATCGTAAGGATGTGGCAGAGTGTGTTGGGGCTTGCCATCGTTTTGGATGTGGCAGAGTGTGTGGGGCTTACCATCGTAAGGATGTGGCAGAGTGTGTGGGGCTTACCATCATAAGGATGTGGCAGAGTGTGTGGGGCTTGCCATCGTAAGGATGTGGCAGAGTGTGTGGGGCTTGCCATCGTAAGGATGTGGCAGAGTGTGTTGGGGCTTGCCATCGTAAGGATGTGGCAGAGTGTGTGGGGCTTGCCATCGTAAGGATGTGGCAGAGTGTGTGGGGCTTGCCATCGTAAGGATGTGGCAGAGTGTGTGGGGCTTGCCATCGTAAGGATGTGGCAGAGTGTGTGGGGCTTGCCATCGTAAGGATGTGGCAGAGTGTGTGGGGCTTGCCATCGTAAGGATGTGGCAGAGTGTGTGGGGCTTACCATCGTAAGGATGTGGCAGAGTGTGTGGGGCTTGCCATCGTAAGGATGTGGCAGAGTGTGTGGGGCTTACCATCGTAAGGATGTGGCAGAGTGTGTTGGGGCTTACCATCGTAAGGATGTGGCAGAGTGTGTTGGGGCTTACCATCGTAAGGATGTGGCAGAGTGTGGGGCTTACCATCGTAAGGATGTGGCAGAGTGTGTTGGGGCTTACCATCGTAAGGATGTGGCAGAGTGTGGGGCTTGCCATCGTAAGGATGTGGCAGAGTGTGTTGGGGCTTACCATCGTAAGGATGTGGCAGAGTGTGGGGCTTGCCATCGTAAGGATGTGGCAGAGTGTGTTAGGGCTTACCATCGTAAGGATGTGGCAGAGTGTGTGGGGCTTACCATCGTACGGATGTGGCAGAGTGTGTGGGGCTTGCCATCGTAAGGATGTGGCAGAGTGTGTGGGCTTACCATCGTAAGGATGTGGCAGAGTGTGTGGGGCTTGCCATCGTAAGGATGTGGCAGAGTGTGGGGCTTGCCATCGTAAGGATGTGGCAGAGTGTGTGGGGCTTGCCATCGTAAGGATGTGGCAGAGTGTGTGGGGCTTGCCATTGTAAGGATGTGGCAGAGTGTGTGGGGCTTGCCATCGTAAGGATGTGGCAGAGTGTGTGGGGCTTACCATCGTAAGGATGTGGCAGAGTGTGTGGGGCTTGCCATCGTAAGGATGTGGCAGAGTGTGTGGGGCTTACCATCGTAAGGATGTGGCAGAGTGTGTTGGGGCTTACCATCGTTTCGGATGTGGCAGAGTGTGTGGGGCTTGCCATCGTAAGGATGTGGCAGAGTGTGTGGGGCTTGCCATCGTAAGGATGTGGCTGAGTGTGTTGGGGCTTGCCATCGTAAGGATGTGGCAGAGTGTGTGGGGCTTGCCATCGTAAGGATGTGGCAGAGTGTGTGGGGCTTGCCATCGTAAGGATGTGGCAGAGTGTGTGGGGCTTGCCATCGTAAGGATGTGGCAGAGTGTGTGGGGCTTGCCATCGTAAGGATGTGGCAGAGTGTGTGGGGCTTGCCATCGTAAGGATGTGGCAGAGTGTGTGGGGCTTACCATCGTAAGGATGTGGCAGAGTGTGTGGGGCTTGCCATCGTAAGGATGTGGCAGAGTGTGTGGGGCTTACCATCGTAAGGATGTGGCAGAGTGTGTTGGGGCTTACCATCGTTTCGGATGTGGCAGAGTGTGTTGGGGCTTACCATCGTAAGGATGTGGCAGAGTGTGGGGCTTGCCATCGTTTCGGATGTGGCAGAGTGTGTTGGGGCTTACCATCGTAAGGATGTGGCAGAGTGTGGGGCTTGCCATCGTAAGGATGTGGCAGAGTGTGTTGGGGCTTACCATCGTAAGGATGTGGCAGAGTGTGGGGCTTGCCATCGTAAGGAGATGTGGCAGAGTGTGTTGGGGCTTACCATCGTAAGGATGTGGCAGAGTGTGTGGGGCTTACCATCGTACGGATGTGGCAGAGTGTGTGGGGCTTGCCATCGTAAGGATGTGGCAGAG
Source organism: Oncorhynchus keta (assembly GCF_023373465.1). Classification (NCBI taxonomy): domain Eukaryota; kingdom Metazoa; phylum Chordata; class Actinopteri; order Salmoniformes; family Salmonidae; genus Oncorhynchus; species Oncorhynchus keta. Next base: position 79,011,136 of record NC_068424.1, read on the forward strand.
TGTGTGGGGCTTACCATCGTAAGGATGTGGCAGAGTGTGTGGGGCTTGCCATAGTAAGGATGTGGCAGAGTGTGTGGGGCTTACCATCGTAAGGATGTGGCAGAGTGTGTGGGGCTTACCATCGTAAGGATGTGGCAGAGTGTGGGGCTTGCCATCGTAAGGATGTGGCAGAGTGTGTGGGGCTTGCCATCGTAAGGATGTGGCAGAGTGTGTGGGGCTTGCCATCGTAAGGATGTGGCAGAGTGTGTGGGGCTTACCATCGTAAGGATGTGGCAGAGTGTGTGGGGCTTACCATCGTAAGGATGTGGCAGAGTGTGGGGCTTGCCATCGTAAGGATGTGGCAGAGTGTGTGGGGCTTGCCATCGTAAGGATGTGGCAGAGTGTGTGGGGCTTGCCATCGTAAGGATGTGGCAGAATGTGTGGGGCTTACCATCGTAAGGATGTGGCAGAGTGTGTTGGGGCTTACCATCGTAAGGATGTGGCAGAGTGTGTGGGGCTTGCCATCGTAAGGATGTGGCAGAGTGTGTGGGGCTTGCCATCGTAAGGATGTGGCTGAGTGTGTTGGGGCTTACCATCGTAAGGATGTGGCAGAGTGTGTTGGGGCTTACCATCGTTTCGGATGTGGCAGAGTGTGAGGGCTTACCATCGTAAGGATGTGGCAGAGTGTGTGGGGCTTACCATCGTAAGGATGTGGCAGAGTGTGTTGGGGCTTGCCATCGTAAGGATGTGGCAGAGTGTGTTGGGGCTTACCATCGTAAGGATGTGGCAGAGTGTGTTGGGGCTTACCATCGTAAGGATGTGGCAGAGTGTGTTGGGGCTTACCATCGTAAGGATGTGGCAGAGTGTGTTGGGGCTTACCATCGTAAGGATGTGGCAGAGTGTGTTGGGGCTTGCCATCGTAAGGATGTGGCAGAGTGTGTTGGGGCTTACCATCGTAAGGATGTGGCAGAGTGTGTTGGGGCTTGCCATCGTAAGGATGTGGCAGAGTGTGTTGGGGCTTACCATCGTAAGGATGTGGCAGAGTGTGTGGGGCTTACCATCGTAAGGATGTGGCAGAGTGTGGGGCTTGCCATCGTAAGGATGTGGCAGAGTGTGTTGGGGCTTACCATCGTAAGGATGTGGCAGAGTGTGGGGCTTGCCATCGTAAGGATGTGGCAGAGTGTGTTGGGGCTTACCATCGTAAGGATGTGGCAGAGTGTGTTGGGGCTTACCATCGTAAGGATGTGGCAGAGTGTGTTGGGGCTTACCATCGTAAGGATGTGGCAGAGTGTGGGGCTTGCCATCGTAAGGATGTGGCAGAGTGTGGGGCTTACCATCGTAAGGATGTGGCAGAGTGTGTGGGGCTTACCATCGTACGGATGTGGCAGAGTGTGTGGGGCTTGCCATCGTAAGGATGTGGCAGAGTGTGTGGGGCTTACCATCGTAAGGATGTGGCAGAGTGTGTGGGGCTTGCCATCGTAAGGATGTGGCAGAGTGTGTGGGGTTTGCCATCGTAAGGATGTGGCAGAGTGTGTTGGGGCTTACCATCGTAAGGATGTGGCAGAGTGTGTTGGGGCTTGCCATCGTAAGGATGTGGCAGAGTGTGTTGGGGCTTACCATCGTAAGGATGTGGCAGAGTGTGTTGGGGCTTACCATCGTAAGGATGTGGCAGAGTGTGTTGGGGCTTACCATCGTAAGGATGTGGCAGAGTGTGTTGGGGCTTACCATCGTAAGGATGTGGCAGAGTGTGTTGGGGCTTACCATCGTAAGGATGTGGCAGAGTGTGTTGGGGCTTGCCATCGTAAGGATGTGGCAGAGTGTGTTGGGGCTTACCATCGTAAGGATGTGGCAGAGTGTGTGGGGCTTACCATCGTAAGGATGTGGCAGAGTGTGTGGGGCTTGCCATCGTAAGGATGTGGCAGAGTGTGTGGGGCTTACCATCGTAAGGATGTGGCAGAGTGTGTGGGGCTTGCCATCGTAAGGATGTGGCAGAGTGTGGGGCTTGCCATCGTAAGGATGTGGCAGAGTGTGTGGGGCTTGCCATCGTAAGGATGTGGCAGAGTGTGTGGAGCTTACCATCGTAAGGATGTGGCAGAGTGTGTTGGGGCTTGCCATCGTAAGGATGTGGCAGAGTGTGTTGGGGCTTGCCATCGTAAGGATGTGGCAGAGTGTGTGGGGCTTACCATCGTAAGGCAACCATTCTCTTGGCTGCTGTTAGGCCAGCAAGCCAAATCCTTCTCTGCCCGTATGTTATGTTCAGTAAACCGTCATCATTAAATAGTAGCACATTGGAAAGACATGGGACAAGGCTTACTTACTTAACTACGTTGCTACACAGTGTACACATACGCCATGTCCAATTATAATGTCTGGTTAGATCTACGTCACTGACGTGAGGAATCCCAGACGTGGTTATCAGATCTGTCTAAATGGTACTTTCTATTTTGTATCATCTCTGTCCCCAAACTGATGTGAAAAGCCTTCCTCTTGGGTAGCAGCATAACATTACCGTCTGTATTTTAAATCTTTAAATTATTTACAAACATATTACACAATTGTAGTGTGGAGTGCCTCCGTTGCATAATTGATAATCTTAGTATTTAATGAATGTTCTTAATGACATTTCCTGCTAAATAGATCTTAGAGTAATACAACAGGGAATAGCTGAAATGATCCCATTTGAATGACTGGGAAAGTGTTCCTGTAGTGTACAGTTAGACTATCCATGTATACTAAATGAGGAGTTTCCCTGTATATAGCCACGCTAATGTTATTTACTGCTGCTCTTTAATTATTTTTTTATTCTCATCTCTTACCTTTTTAAAATTAAAATTGTAGGTTTTTCTTAAAACTGCACTGTTGGTTAGGGGCCTGTTTTTGTTCGGCGCACGTGACAAATCAAATTTGATTTGAAATAATCATAGAGGACATGTTGATATCGCCCCATGAAGGTCTACGGATATTTCTATTGATATGAGAACAGTATTTACAGTGCAGGTTTTGAACATACATCAACTCTTTTGTTCCAAGCACATTATACACTAGGGAGGATACCTTATAACAATGGCCTAATAATCACATTATACACTAGGGAGGATACCTTATAACAATGGCCTAATAATCACATTATACACTAAGGAGGATACCTTATAACAATGGCCTAATAATCACATTATACACTAAGGAGGATACCTTATAACAATGGCCTAATAATCACATTATACACTAAGGAGGATACCTTATAACAATGGCCTAATAATCACATTATACACTAAGGAGGATACCTTATAACAATGGCCTAATAATCACATTATACACTAAGGAGGATACCTTATAACAATGGCCTAATAATCACATTATACACTAAGGAGGATACCTTATAACAATGGCCTAATAATCACATTATACACTAAGGAGGAGACCTTATAACAATGGCCTAATAATCACATTATACACTAAGGAGGATACCTTATAACAATGGCCTAATAATCACATTATACACTAAGGAGGATACCTTATAACAATGGCCTAATAATCACATTATACACTAAGGAGGATACCTTATAACAATGGCCTAATAATCACATTATACACTAAGGAGGATACCTTATAACAATGGCCTAATAATCACATTATACACTAGGGAGTATACCTTATAACAATGGCCTAATAATCACATTATACACTAAGGAGGATACCTTATAACAATGGCCTAATAATCACATTATACACCAAGGAGGATACCTTATAACAATGGCCTAATAATCACATTATACACTAAGGAGGATACCTTATAACAATGGCCTAATAATCACATTATACACTAAGGAGGATACCTTATAACAATGGCCTAATAATCACATTATACACTAAGGAGGATACCTTATAACAATGGCCTAATAATCACATTATACACTAAGGAGGATACCTTATAACAATGGCCTAATAATCACATTATACACCAAGGAGGATACCTTATAACAATGGCCTAATAATCACATTATACACTAAGGAGGATACCTTATAACAATGGCCTAATAATCACATTATACACTAAGGAGGATACCTTATAACAATGGCCTAATAATCACATTATACACTAAGGAGGATACCTTATAACAATGGCCTAGCAATCACATTATACACGAAGGAGGATACCTTATAACAATGGCCTAATAATCACATTATACACTAAGGAGGATACCTTATAACAATGGCCTAATAATCACATTATACACTAAGGAGGATACCTTATAACAATGGCCTAATAATCACATTATACACTAAGGAGGATACCTTATAACAATGGCCTAATAATCACATTATACACTAAGGAGGATGGATACCTTATAACAATGGCCTAATAATCACATTATACACCAAGGAGGATACCTTATAACAATGGCCTAATAATCACATTATACACTAAGGAGGATACCTTATAACAATGGCCTAATAATCACATTATACACTAAGGAGGATACCTTATAACAATGGCCTAATAATCACATTATACACTAGGGAGGATACCTTATAACAATGGCCTAATAATCACATTATACACTAAGGAGGATACCTTATAACAATGGCCTAATAATCACATTATACACTAAGGAGGATACCTTATAACAATGGCCTAATAATCACATTATACACTAAGGAGGATACCTTATAACAATGGCCTAATAATCACATTATACACTAAGGAGGATACCTTATAACAATGGCCTAATAATCACATTATACACTAAGGAGGATACCTTATAACAATGGCCTAATAATCACATTATACACTAAGGAGGATACCTTATAACAATGGCCTAATAATCACATTATACACTAGGGAGTATACCTTATAACAATGGCCTAATAATCACATTTGCCATTTTTCTGAGTGGCACAAGCTCTTGCCAAGCTCTTCGACACGAAGAACACTAAAGACTGAACGACCTTATGGAGTAGGAGTAGGTTTAGGATTGAGCTCCAGCGCTGCAATCCTCTGTCAGCCTTCTCTATATCTGACTGGGACAGCAGTATAAATGCATTCAGTCTGAACCAGGAGACATCTCAACTGAACATCAAGTTACAAAGCCATGAACAGACTTGGGATGGGCCCTGCTAGAGCAAAAGGGCTACTCCTAAGGATGTTTTTCGACTATCTAATGTACCAGAACAATACCCGTGTTACATTTGAGATTTTTGAGATTATTCATGCTTTCGTCATACTACTAAAGCAGCAATCTACTACAGTACAGTATGTAAGGCTTGACTCAGCATGATCTTCCTCCAATGTCTCAGCATGCCACTGTACTTTATCTGTGTAACGAGTTTCCTCCTCTTCTTCCGAAGAGGAGAGGCGAAACGGATCAGAGGACCAATACGCGGCGTGGTAATTTTCCATGGTACTTCTTTAATGTTTTAAGGTACACATGAACAAACTAACAAAACAAGAAAACGTGAAAACTCAAATTACAGTCCTATCTGGTGCATACACGAAGACAGGAAACAATCACCCACAAACACACAGTGAAACCCAGGCCACCTAAGTATGATTCTCAATCAGAGACAACTAATGACACCTGCCTCTGATTGAGAACCATACTAGGCCGAAAACATAGAAATTCCCAAAACCTAGACAAACAAACATAGACTGCCCACCCAACTCACGCCCTGACCATACTAACTAAACACAAAACACAGAAAATAAAGGTCAGAACGTGACAGTACCCCCAAAGGTGCGGACTCCGGCCGCAAAACCTTGACCTATAGGGGAGGGTCTGGGTGGGCATCTGTCCGCGGTGGCGGTTCTGGCGCGGGACGCGGACCCCACTTCACCATTGTCTTTGTCCGCCTCCGTGGCTTTCTCACCATGGCAACCCCTCTCAATGACCCCACTGGACAGAGGGGCAGCTCGGGACAGAGGGGCAGAAGCTCTGGACAGAGGGACAGGGGCTCTGGACAGAGGGACAGGGGCTCTGGCGCTTCTGGGCTGAGGGGCTCTGGCGCCTCTGGGCTGAGGGGCTCTGGCGCCTCTGGGCTGAGGGGCTCTGGCGCCTCTGGGCTGAGGGGCTCTGGCGCCTCTGGGCTGAGGGGCTCTGGCGCCTCTGGGCTGAGGGGCTCCGGCAGCGGCGCCGGACAGGCGGGACGCTCTGGCAGCGGCGCCGGACAGGCGGGAGGCTCCGGCAGCGGCGCCGGACAGGCGGGAGGCTCCGGCAGCGGCGCCGGACAGGCGGGAGGCTCCGGCAGCGGCGCCGGACAGGCGGGAGGCTCCGGCAGCGGCGCCGGACAGGCGGGAGCACCTGCAGAGAGGAGACAGAGAGACAGCCTGGTGCGTGGAGCTGCTACAGGAGGCAGCGGCGCCGGACAGGCGGGACGCTCCAGCAGCGGCGCCGGACAGGCGGGAGGCTCCCGGCAGCGGCGCCGGACAGGCGGGAGGCTCCGGCAGTGGCGCCGGACAGGCGGGAGGCTCCGGCAGCGGCGCCGGACAGGCGGGAGGCTCCGGACAGGCGGGAGGCTCCGGCAGCGGCGCCGGACAGGCGGGAGGCTCCGGCAGCGGCGCCGGACAGGCGGGAGGCTCCGGCAGCGGCGCCGGACAGGCGGAACGCTCCGGCAGCGGCGCCGGACAGGCGGGAGCACCTGCAGGGAGGAGACTGAGAGACAGCCTGGTGCGTGGGGCTGCCACAGGAACTACCAGGCTGGGGAGACTTTCAGGAGGCTTGGTGTTAGGAGGAGCCTGAAAGACCGGGCTGTGGGGAGCACTGGAGCTCTGGTGCGCAACCTTGGCACCACTTCCCCAGGCTGGACAACTACTCGAGCCCGGACCCTCAAAAGTGCAGGCACAGGTTGAACCGGGCTGTGGGTAAGCACGGGAGATCTAGTGCTTACTACACGCACCTCTCCCCTAGGCTCCACTCCCACAGTTGCCCGGTACGAGCGGAGCGCAGGCAGAGGGACGCACTGCACCCTCCCAGCGCCCGGAGACACAGCACGCAGAGCCGGCGCAGGATAACCTGGACCCAGACTGCGTACCGGCGACCAGACCCGCTGAGCAGGCACCATACGCCCTGGCTCAATGCCCACACTCGCATGGCACTCTCGGGGCTGCCCTATAGCGCACCGGGCTATGGACACGCACTGGCGACACCGTGCGCTCAACCGCATAACACGGTGCCTGACCAGTAATGCGCTGCTCATAATAAGCACGAGGAGTGAGCTCAGGTCTGCTACCTGGCTTAGTACCACCCCTCGTGTGCCCCCAAAAAAAAAATTTGGGGCTGCCTCTCGTACCTGTCGCACTGCCGTGCTGGCTCCTCATATTGCCGCCGATCAGCTTTCGCTGCCTCCAGCTCTGCTTTGGGGCTGCGATTTTCCCCAGCCCGTGCCCAGGGTCCCTCTCCGTTCAATATCTGCTCCCATGTCCAGGAGTCCTGTGATGGTGGCCTCTGTTGTTGATGCTGCTGCTGCTGTCGTCGCTGTCCTTTACCACGCCGCTTGGTCCGATTGTGGTGGGTGATTCTGTAACGAGTTTCCTCCTCTTCTTCCGAAGAGGAGAGGCGAAACGGATCAGAGGACCAATACGCGGCGTGGTAATTTTCCATGGTACTTCTTTAATGTTTTAAGGTACACATGAACAAACTAACAAAACAAGAAAACGTGAAAACTCAAATTACAGTCCTATCTGGTGCATACACGAAGACAGGAAACAATCACCCACAAACACACAGTGAAACCCAGGCCACCTAAGTATGATTCTCAATCAGAGACAACTAATGACACCTGCCTCTGATTGAGAACCATACTAGGCCGAAACATAGAAATTCCCAAAACCTAGACAAACAAACATAGACTGCCCACCCAACTCACGCCCTGACCATACTAACTAAACACAAAACACAGAAAATAAAGGTCAGAACGTGACAATCTGAACTTCCAGTGTGATGTACCAAGGACACCTCTGACAGTGAGGAGCTTTTTCATGCAATTATAATGACACAGTGAAATGTGTACAAAGCACATGTCATGACGTTGGCCTGGGGGGTTGGTTTGTGACAGTCATAAATACCTCTTCCCCCCTTTTTCCTCTCTCTACCCTACTAAAGCTAAATTTGCAAAACCCATGGTCAACATAGAGATTCTGGGAACGTCAAAATGTGGGGGGAAATGAACTATATTCTGGTAATTCGAACAATTGAACATATGCGGTGGTACTTAATGAATATGATGTCAGTTCGGTTGTCATCTGAGACATTCTCATCAATGATAAGATGACATAAACACTACAGTGGAAAGTCTACACATCAGAGTTATCGGATTCACATGGAATTGTTGTTCAATTTAAATGTTTGAAAATGAAATATTATTTGTGATGGGATGAAATGTGATTTTAGCTTCTAAAATGTGACATTTGGGTTTTCATAAGATAGGGCTGCTCAATCAGTGGCCCTCCCCTGTGAAGGGACAAGGGCTATAAAACTGTTCAAACACGCCCTATTCTCCCTTCCTATATAAAGACTTGACGACAACAGAACTTCCTGTTCCGATGAGGTAGGATGACGATCCTATGTCAGAATGTTTCAGAAAATAACTACAGGACGAAGCCAACATCAGCAGGAGCTTTGGTTGCAAATGGTATGAACTTTGAACTCTTATTCACTACAGAAGTGATACCTCCTAGCTGTTGAGTTAGCGACCGCAGCTGCAATCGCAGGTTAGGAAGAAACAGACAGAGTATCCCGTCTATCACACAACGACGGTACTACAACGTATCCAATTGACAACCAGAGACATTATTCAAAGGACAGAGGACTCTGGCAACACGGCCTTCCATCTACCACCAACCTACTGAATCGCAGCTCAGAGTAAATATGTATTGCATTTTCCTTTTCCAAATGGGCGGTAATTTAGAATGCATAAGATACTGTATTTACGATAGCACAGCTTCACCTTTGTTCCTGTCTTCCCGCTCTTTCACTCAACCCAGCCCATTTTCCTAATGTGTAACAAGCCGTCATATCTATTCCGCCCGCTAGGGACGTTTTCCTATGACGTAATTAGTAATCAAGTTATGATTTAATTATGTGTATGTGAATTATGTGTGATTAGTTAGGTATTTAGTAAATAAATTATTAAACACAATTTTGAATTGTTGATTCAAATTGTTAGCCAGGGTTCTTGCAGATAACCAAGAATTTACAACTTTCAGATTATGAGGCGGAAGTAAAATGAAGATTAATGTTGATTGCTATTGATGTAAAATATTACCTAGTCTTTAAGAGTTTATTCGGAAGATAACAGCTCTATAAATATTATTTTGTGATCCCTGACTCTCTAGTTAATTACATTTACATGATTAGCTCAATCAGGTGATATTAATTACGGAGAAATTATTTTATAGAATAGCATGTTTTATCAATTAATCCGGCATAGCCAAAGACATGACACACACACTACTCTCTATTTGACATATGTGGAATTTGAAGCTGTATAGCCAGGGTTCCTGAGTGGCGCAGCGGTCTAACACACTACATCTCAGTGCAAGAGGCATCACTGCAGTACCTGGTTTGAATCCAGGCTGCATCACATCTGGCTGTGATTGGGAGTCCCATAGGGCAGCGCACAATTGGCCCAGCGTCATCTAGGTTTGGCTAGGGTAGGCCGTCATTGTAAATAAGAATTTGTTCTTAATTACCTCTTGGAACTACCCATCCCGGATCCGGATGAATTGTCATCAACTACACTAATTAGCATAGCGCAACGGCCAAATAATCTTACTAGAAAATATTCATATTCATGAAATCACCACGAAACACAGTTTAGCCTTTTGTTAATCGCCCTGTCGTCTCAGATTTTGAAATTATGCTTTACAGCCAAAGCAAGACAAGCGTTTGTGTAAGTTTATCGATAGCCTAGCATAGCATTATGTCCAGCTAGCAGCAGGAAGCTTGGTCACAAAAATCAGAAAAGCAATTAAATTAACTTTACCTTTGATGATCTTTGGATGTTTTCACTGACGAGACTCCCAGTTAGACATAAAGATAATTTTTATACCCAAAATACCTCCGTTTGTTTGTCACTTATGTTGAGAAATCCACCGGAAATAGCGGTCACGACAACGCCGAAAAAAAATCCAAATGATATCCATAATATCGACAGAAATATGGCAAACGTTTTTTATAATCAATCCTCAAAATGACTACCTCTGTCTTTTACGCAAGAATCACTCTGAAAGCCCTCAGCTGGCCACTTACGCAATGTAGTCGTTTACTCTCATTCTTCAACATCAAGGTGTGAAACTACGTCAAAATGCTGTAGACACCTCAGGGAATACATAGAAAAAGGAATCTGGTTGATATCCCTTTCAATAGCCAATAGGGATGCATAGAAACACAACGGTTTCAAAACAAGAGGCACTTCCTGATTGGATTTTCCTCAGGGTTTCGCCCGCAATATCAGTTCTGTTATACTCACAGACAATATTTTGACAGTTTTGGAAACTTTAGAGTGTTTTCTATCCTAAGCTGTCAATTATATGCATATCCTAGCATCTGGTCCTGAGCAATAGACAGTTTACTTTGGGAACGTTATTTTTCCAAAAATAAAAATAGTGCCCCTAGTTTCAAGAGGTTTTAACTTACTTGCCTAGTTAAATAATGGTAAAAGGCTAGGTTATATATAGTTCTAGATATCAGGGTTGTAACTTTTGTTTTAGAAGTGGGGGGTGGGGGGGCATGACCTGGCGGGCCATTCACTGTAATCTTTGCATTCACACAGCCATTCACACAGCTTTTAGCACATCACCCCTACTCCGAGGTGTCCGTGTGGTCCTAAATTCATCCTCCGAAAACCTCTAAACAGCCTGCCCAAGGCATTCAAATGGTCAATAAGCATATCGCCTCGCAGTGAAATTATAAAACAAGGAGGGGGGACAAAAAGGCACAAGACCACTGATAATCTCCCTCGATCTGGGGCTCCACGCAAGATCTCACCCCTTTGGGTCAAAATGATCACAAGAACGGTGAGCAAAAATCCCAGAACCACACGGGGGGGACCTAGTGAATGACCTGCAGAGAGCTGGGACCAAAGTCACAAAGCCTACCATCAGTAACACACTACGCCGCCAGGGACTCAAATCCTGCAGTGCCAGACGTGTCCCCCTGCTTAAGCCAGTACATGTCCAGGCCCTTCTGAAGTTTGCTAGAGAGCATTTGGATGATCCAGAAGAAGATTGGGAGAATGTCATATGGTCAGATGAAACCAAAATATAACTTTTTGGTAAAAACTCAACTCGTCATGTTTGGAGGACAAAGATTGCTGAGTTGCATCCAAAGAACACCATACCTACTGTGAAGCATGGGGGTGGAAACATCATGCTTTGGGGCTGTTTTTCTGCAAAGGGACCAGGACGACTGATCCCTGTAAAGGAAATAATGAATGGGGCCCTGGAGTGGCCTAGCCAGTCTCCAGATCTCAACCCCATAGAAAATCTTTGGAGGGAGTTGAAAGTCCGTGTTGCCCAGCAACAGCCCCAAAACATCACTGCTCTAGAGGAGATCTGCATGGAGGAATGGGCCAAAATACCAGCAACAGTGTGTGAAAACCTTGTGAAAACGTTTGACCTCTGTCATTGCTAACAAAGGGTATATAACTAAGTATTAAGATACAATTTTGTTATTGACCAAATACTTATTTTCCACCATAATTTGCAAATAAATTCATAAAAAATCCTACAATGTGATTTTCTCAAATTTTTTTCTTCTCATTTCGTCTGTCATAGTTGAAGTGTACCTTTGATGACAATTACAGGCCTCTCTCATCTTTTTAAGTGGGAGAACTTGCACACTTGGTGGCTGACTAAATACTTTTTTGCCCCACTGTATATATATAGAAAACTGTATTCTATAATAAATATAACTGTATATGTAGTACTGCAGATGTAGTGGTGATATCTTCTCAATGTTGATGAATGGTGCAGTGCTATGAACATCAATGCTGGTGGAGGGAAGAGATTTAAGGGTTCCTGGTGCGCTCAGTTGCCTGCACAGTATTTCCTAATTAAAGCAGCTAGCAAGGCGACTTGGTTTTAGCACAGTAAAGCAATAAATCACTGGGTCTCTCAGGTGCATCCCCTCCCTCCCTCCCTCCCTCCCTCCCTCCCTCCCTCCCTCCCTCCCTCCCTCCCTCCCTCCTCCCTCCCTCCCTCCCTCCCTCCCTCCATCCCTCCCTCCTCCCTCTCCTGCTCACTGGCATTTCACTATCACACAAACTGATTTAGTTTCCCTTGATATTTCCTAGAGGAGGAGGAAACTGCATGGATGCAGCGTTGCAAGATGCAGCGGAAAGTGGCAAAATGCTTCTTAAAGAGGATGGCAATTGGTTAGACTAGCTCCTCTGCGGTCTAAAATGCAACCAATGGTGTCAGGCCTTCTTTCTCAGTTGCCTTCCCCACCATGTGTAGCCAATTGGAATATTTAGGTTTAGAGAATCAAAATCCGAGAAATTCATATGCTAATGCGTACTTCTGTTTGTTGTTGTTTGTTTAACTTATCCGAATATTTGTTTTGGTCTCAGTATCTGTTTTGTTTATGTCACCTTGCAAAGGGTATTTTGCCCTTTTCTGATGTGCAATGAAAAAAACGATCATTTGGTGTCAAGTCAAGAAAATGCTGTCAAGTCATGACACGGTTGTTAACGAACTAAAGTGATTTAATGTGGGCATGTTAGGGTAATGTGGTTCAGTATCTGACCCCCCACGCCCGAGCACCGGCTGCATTGCAGAAAGAGAGACAAGGATGAAAACCCTTATAAACCGCTGCCAAATGAAAAATGAAAAATGACAGCTTTTTAAAAGTCATTTGCTCTCCCCCTGATGCCAAAGTGATTGCACTACACGTACAATGTCACTGTATTGATAGGTAGTGTACAGAGGAGACTTACAGCTTCATCTAGACTCTTTCAGGGAAAACGCATTATCTCCACTCTAACTCTGTTGCTGATGTCTTAGAGGGGCCTCATATGACGCCATGAATGCTAATAGCTTTTTATATTGATCAAATCTCAGAGAATGGAGGTCTGCTTTCTGAACACCAAAATGTAGCTTACTTTGCCTAGCTACTGTACACTGTTAGAACGTGAGCGAATTATGAGTTAAATTCAGGGAGGAAAACCTCTAATTCAAACTGTATGTATAGGAGGACTTAACAGCTAAATGTACAGTTGTGGCCAAATGTTTTGAGAATGACAAATATTAATTTTCACAAAGTTTGCTGCCTCACTTTGTATGGTGCCAATTTGCATATACTCCAGAATGTTATGAAGAGTGATCAGATGAATTGCAAAGTCACTATTTGCCATGCAACTGAACTGAGTCCCCAAAAAAACATTTCCACTGCATTTCAGCCTTGCCACAAAAGGACCAGCTGACATCATGTCAGTGATTGTCTCGTTTACACAGGTGTGAGTGTTGACGAGGACAAGGCTGGAGATCACTCTGTCATGCTGATTGAGTTCGAATAACAGACTGGAAGCTTCAAAAGGAGGGTGGTGCATGGAATCATTGTTATTCCTCTGTCAACCATGGTTACCTGCAAGGAAACACGTGCCATCATCATTGCTTTGCACAAAAAAGGGCTTCACAGGCAAGGATATTGCTGCCAGTAAGATTGCACCCAAATCATTTATCGGATCATCAAGAACTTAAAGGAGAGCAGTTCAATTGTTGTGAAGAAGGCTTCAGGGCGCCCAAGAAAGTGCAGCAAGCGCCAGGACCGTCTCCTAAAGTTGATTCAGCTGCAGGATCGGGGCACCACCAGCACAGAGCTTGCTCAGAAATGGCAGCAGGCAGGTGTGAGTGCATCTGCACGCACAGTGCGGCAAAGACTTTTGGAGGATGGCCTGGTGTCAAGAAGGGCAGCAAAGAAGCCACTTCTCTCCAGGAATAACATCAAGGACAGACTGATATTCTGCAAAAGGTACAGGGATTGGACTGCTGAGGGCTGGGGTAAAGTCATTTTCTCTGATGAATCCCCTTTCCGATTGTTTGGGGCATCCGGAAAAAAGCTTGTCCGGAGAAGACAAGGTGAGCGCTACCATCAGTCCTGTGTCATGCCAACAGTAAAGCATCCTGAGACCATTCATGTGTGGGGTTGCTTCTCAGCCAAGGGAGTGGGCTCACTCACAATTTTGCCTAAGTACACAGCCATGAATAAAGAATGGTACCAACACAACCTTCAAGAGCAACTTCTCCCAACCATCCAGGAACAGTTTGGAGACAAACAAGGCCTTTTCCAGCATGATGGCGCACCTTGCCATAAGGCAAAAGTGATAACTAAGTGCCTCGGGGAATAAAACATCGATATTCTAGATCCATGGCCAGGAAACTCCCCAGACCTTAATCCCATTGAGAACTTGTGGTCAATCCTCAAGAGGCAGGTGGACAAACAAAAACCCACAAATTCTGACAAACTCCAAGCATTGATGCAAGAATGGGCTGCCATCAGTCAGGATGTGGCCCAGAAGTTAATTGACATCATGCCAGAGCGGATTGCAGAGGTCTTGAAAACGAAGGGTCAACACTGCAAATAATTGACTCTTTGAATCAACTTCATGTAATTGTCAATAAAAGCATTTGACACTTAGGAAATGCTTGTAATTATATGTCAGTATGACATAGTAACATCTGACAAAAATATCTAAAGCCACTGAAGCAGCAAACTTTGTGGAAATTCTCAAAACTTTTGGCCACGACTGTACTGTAGCTTACTTTCCCTTGACTATAGCGACTGAAATCGTGGACGTGAAAGATTGATGAATTAAGTGTGAGGCAGTGAGTAAAAATGATAGTTGAAATGTATCTTACTTTGCCTAGCGACTGAACACGGTATGAGACGTTAAGACAACCAGTGAGGGAGAGCATTAACACGGAAGGAAGCTTCGTATGCCTGTATCTACATCATGAAGGAATGGGAAAGTATGAACGAGAAGATAAATTCAATTAGTAAAAACTACATTATTAATAAGGAGAGTAAAGACATTATGATGCATAGATGAATATGCCTAGGTAATGCCCTCACAGTTTGGTGCCTGATAGACGGTTCACTCAAGTTCAAACATGTGGACTGAACGCAAGATGAGAGTTCATCTTCATCAAACACAAATGCTCTTTATATGTTCTGATCCTGAACTAAAAGCTGAGCAAACGGATTAAAACGCTGTGTGCTCTATATATCTAATATCTCCATTTTTCACTAGTCTATTATCCTCTGAGAGTTAGTTCTCTGTTACACCTGCAGGGAGAGTTGGTATGTGTTCAGGCACAAGGAAATGGGACGACAACAACATCAGTGTCAGAGGCCTACATGGTTTTTCTTCGACCTTTCCATTGTGGATTGTTATCTAAAGAAAATCACAGTGGACTGTATGTGTAGTGTGAATGTCAGCAGACAGTTTGTATCTACAGTATGAACGCCATGAAGTAATAAATACTCCACCCAGAGTCCTTTCCCTGTCAAAATATCGTGTTTCATACCTGGATGCTACTAAACCTTACAGTGAGTGTTAACATTTACTTTGTTTAATAACATCGGAGTAAAACAAGCTTATATTTTGGGTCATGATGGGGTACGACCGTTGAACTAAGCTCATGAGACATTTATAAGTTCTATTCTTTAATAATCAATGGGTACGTATCATTCATTTATAAGTCCAAAAATGGGAGGTAGCAACTGCAGATTGTCCCTCTAACATCACTGTGAGGCTCCACTACGTCCATCACTGTGAGGCTCCACTACGTCCATCACTGTGAGGCTTCACTACGTCCATCACTGTGAGGCTCCACTACGTCCATCACTGTGAGGCTCCACTACGTCCATCACTGTGAGGCTCCACTACGTCCATCACTGTGAGGCTCCACTACGTCCATCACTGTGAGGCTCCACTACGTCCATCACTGTGAGGCTCCACTACGTCCATCACTGTGAGGCTCCACTACGTCCATCACTGTGAAGTTCCACTACGTCCATCACTGTGAGGCTCCACTACGTCCATCACTGTGAGGCTCCACTACGTCCATCACTGTGAGGCTCCACGATGTCCATCACTGTGAGGCTCCACTACGTCCATCACTGTGAGGCTCCACTACGTCCATCACTGTGAGGCTCCACTACGTCCATCACTGTGAGGCTCCACTACGTCCATCACTGTGAGGCTCCACTACATCCATCACTGTGAGGCTCCACGACGTCCATCACTGTGAGGCTCCACTACGGCCATTATAAACCTGCTGAGGGAGGCAGAGATATGGTTGTTTGGAATAGAGACTTTCTCAGGTATAACCACCCTCCTATTTATCCTGTTAGTCTAAGTGTAAAGGTGTAAATTGCAGCTATACAAGCCTTGGATAAATTCTACGTCGCAAGCGGCAACCTATTTCCTATGTAGTGCACTACTTTTGACCAGGCCCTGTGGGCTCAGGTCAAAATTAGTGCACTCCTGTATGTAGAGCAGAGGATGCCATTTGGGGCATGCCAAAGTCTATTATATTTTCCCGTGTGACCTTTCTGGCAGCGCCTGGCCTGCAGCAGGAGAACTGTGAACAACCCTACGGTCAGCACACCTGTCCATAACGGACACTAATCCAAACTTTGACTTGGGGCTAATTGTATGGATAAATCCAATCCATTCAATGTATTGCAGTACACTCGTGAACCAAGGAAGGGGTCTCCCATGGGATTAGGGAGATGGTAGGGTAGAGGGGGGTAATCTTGTCTGAAAGGAAAATAATGCCCTTCATAGACAAATGTCACCGGGAAATAAGATTAACTGGCCAATGATATGAAGACTGGAATGGCTGATAGATAATCCTATCGATCTGGTGACCTCCCTTCCATCCCTCCATCCCTATACTCCTCTATCCCTCCATCCCTCCATCCCTATACTCCTCCATCCCTCTATCCTTCCATCCCTCCATCCCTATACTCCTCCTCCATCCCTCTATCCCTCCATCCCTCCCTTTCCAGTATAGCTTGTGTCCTATATCAGTGGGGAGGACATTGTCATAGAGCATATCATCATCCAAAGATCTACAGGGAATGCCCAGGGCCACTCTATGGGCCGTCCTATGAGCTGTCCTATGTGTCGTCCTATGGGCCACTCTATGGGCCGTCCTATGGGCCACTCTATGGGCCGTCCTATGGGCCGTCCTATGTGTCGTCCTATGGGCCACTCTATGGGCCGTCCTATGGGCCACTCTATGGGCCGTCCTATGGGCCACTCTATGGGCCGTCCAATGGGCCACTCTATGGGCCGTCCTATGCAACTTTGTACACGGAAACATGTTACATTGGTTCTAAACCAAAAGGCCCCCCAGGACCAAGAAGGAACCTTGCATCTTCTCTACATCACTGATTATCAACTGAATGACATCATCAACAGTGTTTGTATTTTGGGCCCAGATAACTGTTTGTAGTATATATACATTATCTACAGATGGAGTACAGTGCAGTATTATACTACAGATGGAGAACAGTGCAGTATTTATCTACAGATTGAATACAGTATTTATCGACATATGGAGTACAGTGCAGTATTTATCTACAGATGGAGAACAGTGCAGTATTTATCTACAGATGGAGTACTGTGCAGTATTTATTGACATATGGAGTACAGTGCAGTATTTATCTACAGATTGAATACAGTATTTATCTACAGATTGAATACAGTATTTATCTACAGACGGAGTACTGTGCAGTATTTATCAACATATGGAGTACAGTGCAGTATTTATCTACAGATTGAATACAGTATTTATCTACAGATGGAGTACAGTGCAGTATTGATCAACATATGGAGTACAGTGCAGTATTCATCTACAGATGGAGTACAGTGCAGTATTTATCGACAGATGGAGAACAGTGCAGTATTTATCTACAGATGGAGTACAGTGCAGTATTTATCTACAGATGGATAACAGTGCAGTATTTATCTACAGATGGAGAAACAGTGCAGTATTTATCTACAGATTGAGAAGAGTGCAGTATTTATCTACAGATGGAGTACAGTGCAGTATTTATCTACAGATGGAGAACAGTGCAGTATTTATCTACAGATGGAGAACAGTGCAGTATTTATCTACAGATGGAGAAGAGTGCAGTATTTATCTACAGATGAGAACAGTGCAGTATTTATCTACAGATGGAGAACAGTGCAGTATTTATCTACAGATGGAGAACAGTGCAGTATTTATCTACAGATGGAGAACAGTACAGTATTTATCTACAGATGGAGTACAGTGCAGTATTTATCTACAGATGGATAACAGTGCAGTATTTATCTACAGATGGAGAACAGTGCAGTATTTATCTACAGATGGAGAAGAGTGCAGTATTTATCTACAGATGGAGAACAGTGCAGTATTTATCTACAGATGGAGAACAGTGCAGTATTTATCTACAGATGGAGAACAGTGCAGTATTTATCTACAGATGGAGAACAGTGCAGTATTTATCTACAGATGGAGTACAGTGCAGTATTTATCTACAGATGGAGAACAGTGCAGTATTTATCTACAGATGGAGAACAGTGCAGTATTTATCTACAGATGGAGAACAGTGCAGTATTTATCTACAGATGGAGTACAGTGCAGTATTTATCTACAGATGGAGTACAGTGCAGTATTTATCTACAGATGGAGTACAGTGCAGTATTCATCTACATATGGAGTACAGTGCAGTATTCATCTACAGATGGAGTACAGTGCAGTATTCATCTACAGATGAGAACAGTGCAGTATTTATCTACAGATGGAGTACAGTGCAGTATTTATCTACAGATGGAGTACAGTGCAGTATTTATCTACAGATGGAGTACAGTGCAGTATTTATCTACAGATGGAGTACAGTGCAGTATTTATCTACAGATGGAGTACAGTGCAGTATTTATCTACAGATGGAGAACAGTGCAGTATTTATCTACAGATGGAGTACAGTGCAGTATTTATCTACAGATGGAGTACAGTGCAGTATTTATCTACAGATGGAGTACAGTGCAGTATTTATCTACAGATGGAGAACAGTGCAGTATTTATCGACAGATGGAGAACAGTGCAGTATTTATCTACAGATGGAGTACAGTACAGTATTTATCTACAGATGGAGAACAGTGCAGTATTTATCGGTTCTGGAAATCATTGCTTTTGCAGGCCGATTGATTAGATTGACTCGATCAACCATCCTTCATTTGCCTTTACATGTTGACATTTTCCATTGAAAATCATCCTTTCTCCTTTACAATAAAATAATCATATATTTTTCTGTTTGACATCGTCTTCATTTCCTATTAATGCAACAATAGGTTGACATGCATAATACCGCTCCTTAAATAATCAATTGTCGTGTGCAAAATAGGATTGTGACTTATCCCTTTTCTGGTTTGTCACAGCAAGGGGACTGTGATGGTTTGGAACCATGGGTTGTGGTGCCTTTCAGACCTCTTTTGCTGCACAACCCATTCAGTTCCACACAAATTCTGAGGCAACGATTCCTATCTCACCCATATGGATCCTTGGACTTCATGATGTATCTCCTCCTGGGTAGTGACTGGCTGGCTGCTCTTCCCCAGTATGATGTATCTCCTCCTGGGTAGTGACTGGCTGGCTGCTCTTCCCCAGTATGTATCTCCTCCTGGGTAGTGACTGGCTGGCTGCTCTTCCCCAGTATGATGTATCTCCTCCTGGGTAGTGACTGGCAGGCTGCTCTTCCCCAGTATGATGTATCTCCTCCTGGGTAGTGACTGGCTGGCTGCTCTTCCCCAGTATGATGTATCTCCTCCTGGGTAGTGACTGGCTGGCTGCTCTTCACCAGTATGATGTATCTCCTCCTGGGTATGGGCTGGCTGGCTGCTCTTCCCCAGTATGTATCTCCTCCTGGGTAGTGGCTGGCTGGCTGCTCTTCCCCAGTATGTATCTCCTCCTGGGTAGTGACTGGCTGGCTGCTCTTCCCCAGTATGTATCTCCTCCTGGATAGTGACTGGCTGGCTGCTCTTCCCCAGTATGATGTATCTCCTTCTGGGTAGTGACTGGCTGGCTGCTCTTCCCCAGTATGTATCTCCTCCTGGGTAGTGACTGGCTGGCTGCTCTTCCCAAGTATGATGTATCTCCTCCTGCGTAGTGACTGGCTGGCTGCTCTTCCCCAGTATGTATCTCCTCCTGGGTAAGTGACTGGCTGGCTGCTCTTCCCAAGTATGATGTATCTCCTCCTGCGTAGTGACTGGCTGGCTGCTCTTCCCCAGTATGTATCTCCTCCTGGGTAGTGACTGGCAGGCTGCTCTTCCCCAGTATGTATCTCCTCCTGGGTAGTGACTGGCTGGCTGCTCTTCCCCAGTATGTATCTCCTCCTGGGTAGTGACTGGCTGGCTGCTCTTCACCAGTATGTATCTCCTCCTGGGTAGTGACTGGCTGGCTGCTCTTCCCCAGTATGATGTATCTCCTCCTGGGTAGTGACTGGCTGGCTGCTCTTGCCCAGTATGTATCTCCTCCTGGGTATGGGCTGGCTGGCTGCACTTCACCAGTATGTATCTCCTCCTGGGTAGTGACTGGCTGGCTGCTCTTGCCCAGTATGTATCTCCTCCTGGGTAGTGACTGGCTGGCTGCTCTTCCCCAGTATGAAGTATCTCCTCCTGGGTAGTGACTGGCTGGCTGCTCTTGCCCAGTATGTATCTCCTCCTGGGTATGGGCTGGCTGGCTGCACTTCACCAGTATGTCTCTGTTAGTACACTGCATGACATTGGGGGGTGTTTTGCTATTTAGTCAGCGGGGGAATCCTCTAGCCCCCTATGAAACAGTAGTCTATTGACACAACCAGGGGGTACAACTGTGCCTGCCATCCTATTTATAACCTGGCACATCCTTTCCACAGTCACTGTCTGCATCCCAAATGGCAACCTATTTCCTATTTAGATCACTAATTTTGAACAGGGCTCTGGTCAAAAGTATTGCACTATATATTGAATAGGGTGCCATTTGGGATGCAACCCCATGCCATGGTAAATCTACATGATTCTAGCCAAAGGCTGTGGATCTTGCAATATTTTCCTGATGGAATTACTTGTGACGTTACATTTTGAATCCCTTGAAGCGGGACATTTTTTCTCTCTCCGTATAGGAAATATATACTGTTTATTACATGCATTATACATGTATGTGCCGAAAGCACAGCATACGGCTCCAGTTCATTCTTTTATACCCTCTAATTATGAGCTTAACATCACTAGTATAGTGGAGAAGGCCAAGCGTAGTACTCTATGCCTCCCTCAATCATTGCATTACTGTGACGTTTTGTGTATTTTGACACTAGTCTTTTACACTACCAGAGATTGTCCATTTACACTTGGAAGTGACAGCCACAAGAACAACAGTCTCTTCTGATCAATCGACGTCTGCGTAACACAACAGGGGCTCCCGAGTGGCGCTGCGGTCTGAGGCACTGCATCTCTCAGTGCTAGAGGTGTCACCATAGACACCCTGGTTCGATTCCAGACCGTATCACAACTGTCCGTAATTGGGAGTCCCATAGGGCGGCGCACAATTGGCCCAGCGTCGTTAGGGTTTGGCCCGGGGGTAGGCCGTCATTGTAAAATAAGAATGAGTTCTTAACTGACTTGTCTAGTTACATAAATAGAATACAGAGTTGACTTTGACAAGATAATTGGAGGTATATTGCATTAATCATTGTCATGATGTTTGTCTGCTTCTCTTTTTGATTGATGAAACCATAGCTGTGTGTCCTTTTTAATATGGAAAACAAATATTTCACAATTAGAATTTATATTTTTTTAATCAATTGAATTCTTAGTAACTGTTCTGTTCTGTGCAACACACACCTCAGACATTACCGTGGCACTAGAACGTCATATAATGTCAGGTCAAATTTGCAGTTTCACATGTTGAGCTCAAATTTCACATGCGCAAGCATATTTTCCCGTTTAACATTTGGAGTTCACATGTTAGCACCACCTTTTCACGTGAAAAGAAGAAAAACATGTTTTTACCTCATATGTAATTGCATATGTGAAAAGGTGGTGTTTTCACATTTAAGAAAATGCAAAGTAAAAAATCTCACTTTTACATATGGAAGGGCATTTTCACATTATAAAAAAACAATCACATGAAATAATCCCATTTGCAGTTTCACATGTAAGAAAACTCCAATGTAAAAACATCACTTTCACCTGTGGTATTGCCAGTTCACATGTGGAAACCATTTACATATAAACATTGAATTTGCAGTTACATATGTAAGAAACATTCACAGGTGAAATTGCAAGTTCACATGTGGTGGTGAAATAGTGTTATTCTCCTCACATGTGAAAAGGTGGGGTTAACAGGTTACAGTGTTTCCATAAATGGAATTGCAAATGTTGTAATGCCATTCTGTAAAAATGTAACTGATCCTACCTGAGTATAATAACTCAAGTGTATTAAAAATAATTTCTTATTTCTGAGACATCCATTCGATGTGTTACTGCTGCTGGCACACGCCTCTCTTCTTCAGGGTCAGTGACCATTGGAAGAAGCCCAGTGAAAAGAACAGAGAAGCTTGCGCTCTGTGTCTCCTTATTTATCCTGTTTAACATGTTCAAATTAGCTCTCTCTTCCGAGTGGCGCAGTGGTCTAAGGCACTGCATCGCCGTGCTTGAGGCGTCACTACAGACACGGGTTCGAGCCCATGAGGCAGCACACAATTGGCCCAGCATCTTCTGGGTTCGGCCAGCCGGGATTTCCCTGTTCCATCGCTCTCTAGCGACTCCTTGTGGCGGGACCCGGGTGCTGCAAGCTGACCTCGGTCCTCCGACACATTGGAGTGGCTGGCATCCGGGTTAAATGAGCAGTGTGTCAAGAAGCAGTGTGGCTTGGCAGGGTCACGTTTCGAAGGACGCATGGCTCTCGACCTTCACCTCTCCCGAGTCTGTAGGGGAGATGCAGTGATGGGACAAGACAGTAACTGCCAATTGGATATCACGAAATTAAAAGTACCAAAATACATATATATTGTTCTGTCAGAGTTAATCAGTCAATTGTTTTATTGCATTGTCTGAAAACATCCAAAATATGTAATCTATACATCTAAAATAAACAAAGAGATATAAAACAAGTTGATGATGAGGTGTTATCAGGTTTCAGGTGAGGGCCAAGTGCAGACTGTGTTGAAGTATCCATGTTTATTGCAACAACAGGGGCAGGAAAACTACAGGTCAAGGCAGGCAGAGGTCGATAATCCAGAGTAGCGGCAAAGGTACAGGACGGCAGGCAGGCCCACGGTCAGGGGCAAGCAGAGTGGTCAGGCAGGCCCACGGTCAGGGGCAAGCAGAGTGGTCAGGCAGGCCCACGGTCAGGGGCAAGCAGAGTGGTCAGGCAGGCCCACGGTCAGGGGCAAGCAGAGTGGTCAGGCAGGTGGGCTCAGAGTCAGGACAGGCAGGCAGAGTGGTCAGGCAGGTGGGCTCAGAGTCAGGACAGGCAGGCAGAGTGGTCAGGCAGGTGGGCTCAGAGTCAGGACAGGCAGGCAGAGTGGTCAGGCAGGTGGGCTCAGAGTCAGGACAGGCAGGCAGAGTGGTCAGGCAGGTGGGCTCAGAGTCAGGACAGGCAAGCAGAGTGGTCAGGCAGGTGGGCTCAGAGTCAGGACAGGCAGGCAGAGTGGTCAGGCAGGTGGGCTCAGAGTCAGGACAGGCAGGCAGAGTGGTCAGGCAGGTGGGCTCAGAGTCAGGACAGGCAAGCAGAGTGGTCAGGCAGGTGGGCTCAGAATATGTGGGGAAGAACAACAGGTATAAATAACCAGGGAATATGTGGGGAAGAACAACAGGTATAAATAACCAGGGAATATGTGGGGAAGAACAACAGGGATATATAACCAGGGAATATGTGGGGAAGAACAACAGGTATAAATAACCAGGGAATATGTGGGGAAGAACAACAGGTATAAATAACCAGGGAATATGTGGGGAAGAACAACAGGGATATATAACCAGGGAATATGTGGGGAAGAACAACAGGTATAAATAACCAGGGAATATGTGGGGAAGAACAACAGGGATATATAACCAGGGAATATGTGGGGAA
The DNA here is from genome assembly GCF_023373465.1 of Oncorhynchus keta. NCBI lineage: Eukaryota > Metazoa > Chordata > Actinopteri > Salmoniformes > Salmonidae > Oncorhynchus > Oncorhynchus keta. Next base: position 79,035,218 of record NC_068424.1, read on the forward strand.
GAACAACAGGTATAAATAACCAGGGAATATGTGGGGAAGAACAACAGGTATAAATAACCAGGGAATATGTGGGGAAGAACAACAGGTATAAATAACCAGGGAATATGTGGGGAAGAACAACAGGGATATATAACCAGGGAATATGTGGGGAAGAACAACAGGTATAAATAAGTCCTGGCGTCCTACTTGGTCCATACCTGGTTGAGCTGGGGGTCGGCGTTGGAACTCAGAGATGAGGCCTGGGTCCAGGAAGTTCCTAGCGGAGACCCAGCACCTCTCCTCCAGGCCATAACCCTCCCAGTGTGACAGTCCTGGCGTCCTACTTGGTCCATACCTGGTTGAGCTGGGGGTCGGCGTTGGAACTCAGAGATGAGGCCTGGGTCCAGGATGTTCCTAGCGGAGACCCAGCACCTCTCCTCCGGGCCATAACCCTCCCAGTGTGACAGTCCTGGCGTCCTACTTGGTCCATACCTGGTTGAGCTGGGGGTCGGCGTTGGAACTCAGAGATGAGGCCTGGGTCCAGGAAGTTCCTAGCGGAGACCCAGCACCTCTCCTCTGGGCCATAAACCTCCCAGTGTGACAGTCCTGGCGTCCTACTTGGTCCATACCTGGTTGAGCTGGGGGTCGGCGTTGGAACTCAGAGATGAGGCCTGGGTCCAGGAAGTTCCTAGCGGAGACCCAGCACCTCTCCTCTGGGCCATAACCCTCCCAGTCAACCAGGTACTGGAATCCCCTGCCCCATGATCGAACCTTCAAGAGGCCTTTCCTCATGTACGCCGGTCGGCCGTCGATGAGACGGGGGGGGCCTGGAAACAGGAGACAAGGGGCAGTCAGACAGGGGATAAGTGGGGGAGATGGCGGACACCTGGAGGGGGGTGAGACAAGCATAAGGACAGGTGAAACAGATCAGGGCATGACAAGTGTGTTTATCTGATTTTACTAACCGTTCCTTTGAACAAAATCAAAACTGCAATATTCTTGTAAGGCTTTTTGTATAGAAAATCTTAAATCACAGCTCAATTTGAGAAAATTATGAATTTGCAATGAATCGTGATGATTCACAGCAAATCCTGCAATAAACTCAAACACATTTTTGAATAGTTTGACAGCCCTAGTTGACATTAAATATGAAAATGCACATGTGAAAGTGTTGTGGACATATGAGTCGGGATTGTTGCTCATGGTCACGTGATGGTCATGTGATGGTCATGTGATGGTCACGTGATAAGGAAGTCACACCTGCGACTTCAAAATGAGTGTTGCCCCTCTTGGTAGAATGGTGACCATTCAAACAACATTCATTTTTAAGTCGCAGGCGAGGCTTCCTCATCACATGACCATCACATGACCATCACATGACCATGAGCAACCATGACTCGTTCTATTCTACGTTTTAAAATATTTCAAGATATCTGCAGTTATTATAATTTTTGTTCATTTCAAGTTGTTCACAGTTCATTTGAAATGAACATCGCGTTGGCTTCTCCCGTATGAGAACCGAGAATCCCTCCAGCTATAAAAAGACTTACAATAATATCATATGCAGAATGTTGGGAAACCACTTGTCTGAGTCGTGAAACCACTTGTCTGAGTCGTGAAACCACTTGTCTGAGTCGTGAAACCACTTGTCTGAGTCGTGAAACTTCACACGTGTCCGAAAACCTCACGTGTTTGTTTGTCCCAAGTGACATGATTTGTTCACGTGAAAAGTTAATGTGAAATGTTAGACGTGTCCACAAACCACTGTCTGACTCGTGAAAATTCCAAATCGAAAAAAATAAATTTTAACCTGTGTCTGAAATCCACGTGTTTTTTCACATGTGATTTTTTCATGTGTGTTTTGTTGTTGTTGTAAGGGTTGGCCCTGCACCTTCTAATTAGGGTCCACTCTTTCTCCAAGGTAATGAAGAGGTTAAGAGGTCCATGCAGTGCAGTTTAGCCTCCTAGGACAGGGCTGGAAGGAAGCAGGAAGCCTTGATGGGATTTCATCTTCTATAGTCTACGACAACATAGATCTCTCTTTTATATCACACTGCTTGATTAGTATTTTAATGGTGCGTGTTAGAGCTGGCTTCAGCCCTTCAGCTCTTCTACTGCCACTAAAGCTTCACCAATTAATTATGCAGAATGTTACACATCACAAAGGTGGGAGGGGCTTGGCTGAACCAATTAGAAGGAATTATATGCCTTCACAGAGCCAAATTGGTGAGAGGGGAGGGGAGACATTTACTTTATTTAGAGACGAGGATTTCCATGGCTGAGGAAAGGAAAAATGGTTTAATTAAAGTCATATATAATTGCGTGGCCACATCTGAACGGTTCCCCTCCTTCATTACTGCACCAATAACTATCATGACAAAAAGCTGCATCCCACTCAATGGGGTTGTATTTACGTTTATGTTCATAAATGAACAATGATCTGGGTAGATCTTAGAGAACTTTATTTCCAAACAGTATTTATTTATTTAACAATACAATGGATAACTCATTTTGTTAAGTGAATTGGTATGTTAAATCTTCAATTATCATGTCAAGTGAACAGTGACCAATTTCAAATGTAATTTTTTTTGTTTTAAATAACAGCAGATAGCTTGAAATATTGAAACACAAAATAGAATGAGTAAGGAAAGGTCAGGTGGGGAAACTGAACAATACCAGTGGTCAACTAATGCCTTCTCTTACCTAATGAATTTGCTTTCCTTTATGTCTAACGTATACAGTACATGACTGGACAGAGATACACACATCTCTCTCAAAGTATATATATATATATATATATATATATATATATATATATATATATATATATATAATCCACATACAGTGTGTAGAAAGGTATGAGGTGATATCAGCCATCCTTAGTAGTAATACTAGCATTTCGATACACCTGCAATAATATCTGCTAAATATGTGTATGCGACCAATAAAATGTGATTTATTTCAATATTAGAAGTGTTATCAGTCATCCTTGGCGGATTCCATTGTTTCATCTCCATCTGATCGTCATCCTGTAGTCCTAGTGGTCCTGGTCCAGTCCTGATGTGGTGCAGTGTGACGTTCAGTATTCCACTCAGCCCTGGAGTCAATGACCATTGTGGGTTGCAGAGAAATACGAGCCTTACTGTCGCACTGCTGCTGTCCCTGCATCTGCTCTCTCTCTCTCTCTCTCTCCGTGTATCTGAGATCTCTCTCTCTCTCTGTGTATCTGAGATCTCTCTCTCTCTCTCTGTGTATCTGCTCTCTCTCTCTCCGTGTATCTGCTCTCTCTCTCTCTCTCTCTGTGTATCAGCTTTCTCTCTCTCTGTGTATCTGCTCTCTCTCTCTGTGTATCTGCTCTCTCTCTCTCTCTCTCTCTCTCTCTCTCTCTCTCTCTCTCTCTCTCTCTCTCTCTCTCTCTCTCTCTCTGTGTATCTGCTCTCTCTCTCTCTCTCTCTCTCTGTGTGTCTGCTCTCTCTCCTCTCTGTGTATCTGCTCTCTCTCCTCTCTGTGTATCTGCTCTCTCTCTCTCTCTCTGTGTGTGTATCTGCTCTCTCTCTCTCCGTGTATCTGCTCTCTCTCTCTCTCTGTGTATCTGCTCTCTCTCTCTCCGTGTATCTGCTCTCTCTCTCTGTGTATCTGCTCTCTCTCTCCGTGTATCTGCTCTCTCTCTCTCCGTGTATCTGCTCCCTCTCTCTCTCTCTCTCTCTCTCTCTCTCTCTCTCTCTCTCTCTCTCTCTCTCTCTCTCTCTATGTGTGTGTGTATCTGCTCTCTCTCCTCTCTCTGTGTATCTGCTCTCTCTCTCCGTGTATCTGCTCTCTCTCTCTCTCTCTCTCTCTCTCTCTCTCTCTCTCTCTCTCTCTCTCTCTCTCTCCGTGTATCTGCTCTCTCTCTCTCTCTCTGTGTATCTGCTCTCTCTCTCTGTGTATCTGCTATCTCTCTCTCTGTGTATCTGCTCTCTCTCTCTCTCTCTCTCTCTCTCTCTCTCTCTCTCTCTCTCTCTCTCTCTCTCTCTCTCTCTCTCTCTCTGTGTCTATCTTCTCTCTCTCTCTCTGTGTATCTGCTATCTCTCTCTGTGTATCTGCTATCTGCTATCTCTCTCTCTCTCTGTGTATCTGCTATCTCTCTCTCTGTGTATCTGCTATCTCTCTCTCTGTGTGTATCTGCTATCTCTCTCTCTCTTCTCTCTGTCTCAATCTTTAACCTATGTGATAGAGGGGGGACATATGTACAGGGGTAAACATTCAGCCCACCTCTTTTTCGAGTCTCCGCCGTTTGAGTATATTTAAGGCTTTTGAAAAACAAATGCACTAGGCAAGCAGCATGTGTTTTGATCTTCTTCACAGATTTAACTCTACAGTATGCATACTGAAACGTTGATATAACTATATGTACACTGAAACATGATATAACTATATGTATACTGAAACATTGATATAACTACATGTATACTGAAACGTTGATATAACTACATGTATACTGAAACGTTGATATAACTACATGCATACTGAAACGTTGATATAACTACATGTATACTGAAACGTTGATATAACTACATGTATACTGAAACGTTGATATAACTATATGTATACTGAAACATTAATATAACTACATGTATACTGAAACATTGATATAACTACATGTATACTGAAACGTTGACAGTATATATGCACTTAGAATCATGTGTTTTGGAGTATTTTTTACTACAACAGTTCTAAATGTCCTCCACCACTGAACATAGTCCTCTGTGTCCACCACAGAACATAGTCCTCTGTGTCCACCACAGAACATAGTCCTCTGTGTCCACCACAGAACATAGTCCTCTGTGTCCACCACAGAACATAGTCCTCTGTGTCCACCACAGAACATAGTCCTCTGTGTCCACCACAGAACATAGTCCTCTGTGTCCACCACAGAACATAGTCCTCTGTGTCCACCACATAACATAGTCCTCTGTGTCCACCACAGAACATAGTCCTCTGTGTCCTCCACCACTGAACATAGTCCTCTGTGTCCACCACAGAACATAGTCCTCTGTGTCCACCACAGAACATAGTCCTCTGTGTCCACCACATAACATAGTCCTCTGTGTCCACCACAGAACATAGTCCTCTGTGTCCTCCACCACAGAACATAGTCCTCTGTGTCCTTCACCACTGAACCTCCAGGGGACCATGACACAATGTCCCAAGAACGTCCTAAAAACGTCCTTGGGGACTTTCCTGGGACAAACCGGTGTTGTAACGTGACTATCATTCATGTGATGACATGCTATTTATCGATGAATTAGCTATGTTTAATTTATTACGTGATTAAATTAATCATGTAAGAATGAACTCATTCGTAACTTGGGGCACCACGGGAGATGTTTGTTTAATGAGTTACCGTTTCCCAAAATAAATCTCTCGATATCATAACAGTCAATAATCAATAATCAATAATTTCCTCATATCAGTCTCATTCTGAATGTCGTTGACCTCATAAATCTGCACGAACCCTAGCCTAAATGATGAATTAGCGATACACAAATTGGCTTAATTATTTATTCACTAACTAACTAAATAACCACACAGAATTACATAAACGCACACACAGTATAGATCATCGATTACTAACATAATGCAATGAAAAGTCCCTAGTGGACGAACCCAATATGACCGTTTGGTTACACAATGGGAAGGGAGAGGCAAGATAAAGAGAGTGGGAGAGACAAAGGGTTGGGCTGGTAAATACATGTTGAATTTATACTCATGAGAATGAATACTTTTGCACATGAACAACCAGTCATTCGAAAATAATTGCAAGGTGTATATTTACGCATGCATGTCTTTGCCTTCTCGCTGTTGAAATCACCCAGTCCGTCTTTGAGGAGGAGTTCGACAGAAGTCTCTGGTTTGTCCACCAGAGGTCACAATGTCCTTTTTCTAGCCACCGTGCTTCTACACCTGCATTGCTTGCTGTTTGGCGTTTTAGGCTGGGTTTCTGTACAGCACTTTGAGATATCAGCTGATGTACGAAGGGCTATATAAATACATTTGATTTGATTTGATTTTAGTTGTAGATGTAGTTGTAGTTTTCTTTGTCTTGGAGCGTTTTGCTAGAATGTATCCTCCAGACGTTGTACACGCGGTGGTCTTTGGTCAAGTTCACTAGGCTACTGGTACTTTAACAGCTGCAGACCGCATGTTCTGGGATAGTCTTTATCTTCTTCACTCGAGAGTTTCAGAGGGTCTTACAATTTTCTGGTCTTGTAAGTTTTATACCATTTGTCAACCGTGTAGACCCCAATCCACACTGCCTGGTCTCATTTAAATTCCAACCATTTCAACGTGTGGATGGTCCTCACGTTCTCTGGTCTAATGTAATTCTTCAGCGAGTCCTTTAAAGCACTCTGTAAAAAAAAGGGGCGATCTATCATGTGGACACAAACTCTGACCTCATTCGGTGTAACGTCGTTTCGTTTGTCGAAAGAGAGTCAGACCGAAATGCAGCGTGGTGGTTACTCATGTCTTTAATGAATGATCGCGATACATGAAATAACTATACAAATACAAAAACAACAAACGGAACGTGAAAACCTAATACAGCCTGTCTGGTGAACAACTACACAGAGACAGGAACAATCACCCACGAAATACACAGTGAAACCCGGCTACCTAAATATGGTTCCCTATCAGAGACAACAAGAATCACCTGACTCTGATTGAGAACCGCCTCAGGCAGCCAAGCATATGCTACACCCCTACTCAGCCGCAATCCCAATGCATACAAAACCCCAATACGAAACACAACATATTAAACCCATGTCACACCCTGGCCTGACCAAATATATAACGAAAACACAAAACACTATGACCAAGGCGTGACATTCGGGGCGTAGCCACTGACTCGCACAAGTCTTTGCAAGAAAAACAATTATTATTTGGAAGGCTAAAATCACATTGCTATCTTTTCACAAATGGATTCATATACGTTTTACAACCTTTAGATGCAAACCTGACACCTCAAATGCGTAAGCTTTCAAAGATAGTTATATACAATAAACTTTTGACATGATTTATTGTTTAGATCCCCACCAACCATTCCAAACGATATGATCTCAAAACTAATATTCAAATGTCCAATATTTGGATGTTAGAGTTTTTAGGCCAGAGTCTCTCTTTAGGTACAAAGGATTTTTCACTCAATACTGCAGAGCAGAAGGGAGAGTTTCTGCCAGGTATTTACGATCCGGTTGTTAAGTGCCATGACACCGGGAACTATACAAACCCTCCAGGGGACCATGACACAATGTCCTGACCACTTTAGGCAACCAGTTAGTGAAGTCCTGCAGACGTCCTAACGTCTAATATTTGTTTTGCTGGGACGTTCCCTTGGGACCATCACGCAACATCCTAATGACTAGTAAAATTAAAGTCCTGACAACGTCCTGAAAAAGAACTGACATGGTCCTCAGTGACGTCCCGCAGAGAACGTTCCCTTGGGACCATCATGAAACGTTCCCTTGTGGTCAATGAATGTCTCATGGATAACTTTCTATCAGAACCAAATAGGAACCTTTTCGTAAAGTTCCCTAATGGACATCTAAATACCTTATTATAATGTTATACTGTGACCAAACGGGAACGGCACTGAATCTCATGATTTAATGTTCCTAGAACATTCTCAGTACGTCAGTGGGATAACGTCTAGCCGAAACCGTTAAAGGGACCTAATCGGAATGTTGCTACAGAACAATATTTTGGTTCTAATCTTCAGCCCTCTTTATCTGCAAATATAGATATAAAAAATATACTTCAAGTCAACTGGCAACCTTTCATAGCAACTGTCTTGCTGGCAAACACGTGGATTGCCATTGTTTAAGGCTGTCTCAAATAGCTCCCTATTCCGAAGTGCCTTATGGGCCCTGGTCCAAAGTAGTGCACTATGTAGGGAATATGGAGCCATTTGGTCCTGGTCCAAAGTAGTGCACTATGTAGGGAATATGGAGCCATTTGGTCCTGGTCCAAAGTAGTGCACTATGTAGGGAATATGGAGTGCCATTGGGCCCTGGTCCAAAGTAGTGCACTATGTAGGGAATATGGAGCCATTTGGTCCTGGTCCAAAGTAGTGCACTATGTAGGGAATATGGAGCCATTTGGTCCTGGTCCAAAGTAGTGCACTATGTAGGGAATATAGTGCCATAGGGCCCTGGTCCAAAGTAGTGCACTATGTAGGGAATATGGAGCCATTTGGTCCTGGTCCAAAGTAGTGCACTATGTAGGGAATATGGAGCCATTTGGTCCTGGTCCAAAGTAGTGCACTATGTAGGGAATATGGAGCCATTTGCCTGGCCCAAAGTAGGTAGGGAATATGGAGCCATTTGGTCTGGTCCAAAGTAGTGCACTATGTAGGGAATATGGTGCCATAGGGCCCTGGTCCAAAGTAGTGCACTATGTAGGGAATATGGTGCCATTTGAGATGAAAACCTAGTGTTTAAATCTGCCCTCGATTCTCTCTGCAGATTGAAGAGGCAGCCTCAGTAACAAGCAGAGCTCAGTTTAAGTGCCAAGATGTTACTGGACTCTCTGGGGCCTATGATAGATTGCATCTCTCCTTTGTTCAGGGGGAATTGCATTGTTTCGGGTTAACAATCCACAAGCTTCACTGAGTAATGGTGAAGAAAGATAGTATGTGCTTCAGAATTGATGTGTGGAATATAAACGCTTAAAATGTGTGATGCTACATGGATATGTGGGAATCGTTTGTGCAAAAGTTTGCATATTCTTCAAAAAGGAACAGAAAAACTATTGAGCTGCTTTGACTCAGACACATTAAAACATTTACCAACTCAGGAAACTGCTTTGACTCAGACACATTAAAACATTTACCAACTCAGGAAACTGCTTTGACTCAGACACATTAAAACATTTACCAACTCAGGAAACTGCTTTGACTCAGACACATTAAAACATTTACCAACTCAGGAAACTGCTTTGACTCAGACACATTAAAACATTTACCAACTCAGGCAGAAAACTTCTCATACTACAATAGGAGCCTAAGTGCAAAGAGGAGAGATTTACAACATCTCTTGGGGCTGCAGAATCACGTTTTCATGTTACACTTCCCCTTCCCTTGACTCCCAGCATGCAACCTGCAACAGCTCCCTCCCTCTCTATGGCCTTGTCTCTCCACCAGCCAATGATATCCTGACCTGACCTCTTGGTAGGTCCTTTCTCTCCACCAGCCAATGATATCCTGACCTGACCTCTTGGTAGGCCTTGTCTCTCCACCACCTAATGATATCCTGACCTGACCTCTTGGTATCCTCACTATAGCGTTATCTCTCCACCAGCCAATGATATCCTGACCTGACATCTTGGTATCCTCACTATAGCGTTATCTCTCCACCAGCCAATGATATCCTGACCTGACCTCTTGGTATCCTCACTATAGCGTTATCTCTCCACCAGCCAATGATATCCTGACCTGACCTCTTGGTATCCTCACTATAGCGTTATCTCTCCACCAGCCAATGATATCCTGACCTGACATCTTGGTAGGCCTTGTCTGTCCACCAGCCAATGATATCCTGACCTGACATCTTGGTAGGCCTTGTCTCTCCACCAGCCAATGATATCCTGACCTGACCTCGTGGTAGGCCTTGTCTCTCCACCAGCCAATGATATCCTGACCTGACCTCTTGGTAGGCCTTGTCTCTCCACCAGCCAATGATATCCTGACATGACCTCTTGGTAGGCCCTTTCTCTCCACCAGCCAATGATATCCTGACCTGACCTCTTGGTAGGCCTTGTCTCTCCACCACCCAATGATATCCTGACCTGACCTCTTGGTATCCTCACTATAGCGTTATCTCTCCACCAGCCAATGATATCCTGACCTGACATCTTGGTAGGCCTTGTCTGTCCACCAGCCAATGATATCCTGACCTGACCTCTTGGTATCCTCACTATAGCGTTGTCTCTCCACCAACCAATGATATCCTGACCTGACCTCTTGGTAGGCCTGGTCTCTTCACCAGCCAATGATATCCTGACCTGACCTCTTGGTAGGCCTTGTCTCTCCACCAGCCAATGATATCCTGACCTGACCTCTTGGTAGGCCCTGTCTCTCCACCAGCCAATGATATCCTGACCTGACCTCTTGGTAGGCCTTGTCTCTCCACCAGCCAATGATGTCCTGACCTGACCTCTTGGTAGGCCTTGTCTCTCCACCAGCCAATGATATCCTGACCTGACCTCTTGGTAGGCCTTGTCTCTCCACCAGCCAATGATATCCTGACCTGACCTCTTGGTAGGCCTTGTCTCTCCACCAGCCAATGATATCCTGACCTGACCTCTTGGTAGGCCTTGTCAGTCCACCAGCCAATGATATCCCGACCTGACGTCTTGGTAGGCCCTGTCTCTCCACCAGCCAATGATATCCTGACCTGGCATCTTGGTAGGCCTTGTCTCTTCACCAGCCGATGATATCCTGAACTGGCCTCTTGGTATCCTCACTATAGCGTTGTCTCTTCACCAGCCGATGATATCTTGACCTGGCCTCTTGATATCCTCGTAGTGCACAATTCTTCTCTCCCAGGCATTCCATGGAGCCGTGGGGCCTGAATGCCATCTCAGTGGCTGACTTGACATGCAGCCATTTGAAGGGGACATATGGCTTAATTCATTGGCGTTAGTTCGTGTGGATGCAGCACACCTCGGAGGCCGACCTGCCACTGCAGATACGGAGAGCAGCTTGATACAGGTGTAGTCTCTGAGTTACTATGGCTACGCAGGACCTTGCTGTAGCACACACGACACCATGCCCTGCCTGCACACTGAACACGCTCTACTCTACAGGACTGCCACGGGGGGCGGAGGGGGGTATTTCTCAATATACTGTAAGGGTAATTTGGATCTCTACATACTGTAGAACATTGTGCCCATACTCTTACAAGTGGTTTGCCTTTGTTTTGGTTTGTTTGAGTGCAACAACACTGTCCAAGATTGTTGTTTAGTTTTATTGGCTGATATAAACTTCACATCCCGGTGTTACACTCTACAAGTATGATTATTTCTAACAATACACACAAAGCCACTTTAAAGTGGCTTAACATCCCCTGGCTGTGGTTTAAATGGGCTTAACATCCCCTGGCTGTGGTTTAAATGGGCTTAACATCCCCAGGCTGTGGTTTAAATGGGCTTAACATCCCCTGGCTGTGGTTTAAATGGGCTTAACATCCCCTGGTTGTGGTTTAATTTGGCTTAACATCCCCAGGCTGTGGTTTAAATGGGCTTAACATCCCCAGGCTGTGGTTTAATTGGGCTTAACATCCCCTGGCTGTGGTTTAAATGGGCTTAACATCCCCAGGCTGTGGTTTAAATGGGCTTAACATCCCCTGGCTGTGGTTTAAATGGGCTTAACATCCCCTGGCTGTGGTTTAAATGGGCTTAACATCCCCAGGCTGTGGTTTAATTGGGCTTAACATCCCCTGGCTGTGGTTTAAATGGGCTTAACATCCCCTGGCTGTGGTTTAAATGGGCTGAACATCCCCAGGCTGTGGTTTAAATGGGCTTAACATCCCCTGGTCGTAGTTTAATTTGGCTTAACATCCCCAGGCTGTGGTTTAATTGGGCTTAACATCCCCTGGCTGTGGTTTAAATGGGCTTAACATCCCCAGGCTGTGGTTTAAATGGGCTTAACATCCCCTGGCCGTGGTTTATATTGGCTTAACATCCCCTGGCCGTGGTTTAATTTGGCTTAACATCCCCAGGCTGTGGTTTAATTGGGCTTAACATCCCCTGGCTGTGGTTTAAATGGGCTTAACATCCCCAGGCTGTGGTTTAAATGGGCTTAACATCGCCAGGCTGTGGTTTAAATGGGCTTAACATCCCCTGGACGTGGTTTCAATGTGCTTAACATCCCCTGTTCGTGGTTTAATTTGGCTTAACATCCCCTGGCTGTGGTTTAAATGGGCTTAACATCCCCTGGCCGTGGTATATATTGGCTTAACATCCCCAGGCTGTGGTTTAAATGGGCTTAACATCCCCTGGCTGTGGTTTAAATGGGCTTAACATCCCCTGGCAGTGGTTTAAATGGGCTTACCATCCCCTGGCTGTGGTTTAAATGGGCTTAACATCCCCAGGCTGTGGTTTAAATGGGCTTAACATCCCCAGGCTGTGGTTTAATTTGGCTTAACATCCCCTGGCTGTGGTTTAAATGGGCTTAACATCCCCAGGCTGTGGTTTAATTGGGCTTAACATCCCCTGGCTGTGGTTTAAATGGGCTTAACATCCCCAGGCTGTGGTTTAAATGGGCTTAACATCCCCAGGCTGTGGTTTAATTTGGCTTAACATCCCCTGGCTGTGGTTTAAATGGGCTTAACATCCCCAGGCTGTGGTTTAATTGGGCTTAACATCCCCTGGCTGTGGTTTAAATGGGCTTAACATCCCCAGGCTGTGGTTTAAATGGGCTTAACATCCCCTGGTCGTGGTTTAATTTGGCTTAACATCCCCAGGCTGTGGTTTAATTGGGCTTAACATCCCCTGGCTGTGGTTTAAATGGGCTTAACATCCCCTGGCTGTGGTTTAAATGGGCTTAAGATCCCCAGGCTGTGGTTTAAATGGGCTTAACATCCCCTGGTCGTGGTTTAATTTGGCTTAACATCCCCAGGCTGTGGTTTAATTGGGCTTAACATCCCCTGGCTGTGGTTTAAATGGGCTTAACATCCCCAGGCTGTGGTTTAAATGGGCTTAACATCGCCAGGCTGTGGTTTAAATTGGCTTAACATCCCCTGGACGTGGTTTCAATGTGCTTAACATCCCCTGTTCGTGGTTTAATTTGGCTTAACATCCCCTGGCTGTGGTTTAAATGGGCTTAACATCCCTTGGCCGTGGTATATATTGGCTTAACATCCCCAGGCTGTGGTTTAAATGGGCTTAACATCCCCTGGCTGTGGTTTA